>NC_044564.1:97227611-97525111 GCF_007565055.1 Rhinopithecus roxellana | reverse complement strand
CCTAAATTTTTTGTTACTATGAAAAGAAGGTACATTATACCAACATTGTATAATGTGACACACATATATAATATTTACAGGAAGTATAAAGCAAATTATAAATTTTGATTTTTTTTGCATCATTATTAGGCAGAGAAACATAAGCAGCAGTGTGGTGTATAAAATGTGACGCTGATTCCACAAAGGTTCTGCCAGTCTTTCGACAGTGACTCGTTTAAACCATAGGTCTTCACATTGGAATTAAGATTTTGGGTTTGTGGTCTTTGGGGCCCTGTATTCACCAAGCTCACAAAGAATGGAATTGAACTTGGATGTATCCCATTTCTCTTGGAAACTTTTGAGCTTTCTTGTTTATTTTTTTATTCTTTTCCAAAGTGGGTGTTGTCATGCTTCCAGCTTGCTTGCAGGTTCTCTTCAAACTAGATCCAGTTTAACCAGTTTAAATGGTGAGGTCACCTTTGATCTTGGAAACTTTTTATGACACTATATACCATGGAACAGAATTTGTAAATTCATTTAACTCTCATCCAAAGGACTTATATAAGGGTCAAATGGATCACATTTTAAAATGGTTCTACAATCTGGTCTTAAAAAGAGCAACTTATGGTTACAAGTGACTATATTTTCTGATTCTTTCCCCATCATATCTGTTTTTGGCAGCAGAAACAGTCTAGGAGACTAGGTCTGATTTTGTATATTAATTGAGAGATTGATGAGTGTACTATCTGCAGACTTTGAGCCAGACAACGTAGCAGGTAAAGAGGAGGAGAGAAGTAGATTCCATCTCTCCCTTGAAGGAGCTCACTGCCTAGTAGGCTATAGAGTAATGCATGTCTTGGATGTTTTGTGGAATAACGGCATGGCCACAACACTTGAAAGTGGGAATGTCTCTGAAAACTAGAACCACTGGGTGGTGGTGCTGCCATGATCACATTCCTGCAATTTCTTGTTCTCTGTCACATGAAGCCGTAGAAGTTAGTAGAGTTAAATGGTATAGAGAAGCAAGTGGAAAGTCTTGGAGCTGCCCTTAAAGGTTATCTTTTAGGCTTGTTTTAGATGTGTGCATTTCTTTTTTCTTTCTTTTTATTTTTTGTTTTTCAAGATAGTCTTGCTCTGTTGCCTAGGCTGGAGTGCAATGGCACAATCTTGGCTCACTGCAACCTCCACCTCCTAGGTTCAAGCAATTCTTATGTCTCAGCCTCCTAAGTAGCTGGAATTACAAATGTGTGCCAACACAGCTGGCTAATTTTTATATTTTTAGTAGAGATGGGGTTTCATCATGTTGGCCAGGCTGGTCTCCATCTCCTGACCTCAGGTGATCTTCACACTTTGGCCTCCTGAAGTGCTAAGATTTCAGGTGTAAGCCACAATGCCTGGCCAGATGTGTGCTTTTCTAAGAGTCACTGTTGATTCATGGGTTTTTCAACCTCTTGCCCCAAAAGCTCACTTTCCGTATTTCTTAGTAACTTGGCAGTCTGGAAATGTAGGTGGAAATGTAATTTTCCCATCCACAGTTATAAACTCTCAATCCCTGTAGACCCTTCAGCCTAAGAGCTGATGGTTAGCATGATAGCCACAGCGTGCTCTGCTGAAGCGGGTTTCTTGAAGTGGATATCAGTATTCGTGAATGCCACCAAGTATAGCTATTCTGAAGGACTACATTACAGATTTCTAAGGTTCATTGATAGATTGCAGATGTAGAAATACATCCCAGCTTAAATATCTGCTTCTTTGTATGTGTTTAAAAGTGTCACATAGTTGACAATTGGCTAGTTTAAATGTTTTCTAAGTATGGGTTCATAGATGGGTAAAAAAAAAATAGTCTATCACAGGTTGCCTCTTATTTTTCCCCGTGTTGTTACTAGTAAAATATATCACCTTGGACAAATGTCAAGGTGCTTTTGTAAAGTGTTTGCTGAAGAAAAAACACTTTTTTGTTTAGTTTTGTGTTTTAGAGCTGGGGTCTCGTCTCAGTCTGTTGCCCAGGCTGGAGTGCAGTGGTGTGATCATAGTTCACTGTATCCTCAAACATCTGGACTGGTCTCAGGCAATTCTCCTGCCTCAGACTCCCGAGTAACTGGGACTTCAGAGTGTGTACCACCATGCTGCCTAATTAAAAAATTTTTTCTTTTCTTTTTTTAGGGACAGGGGTCTGAACTATGTTGCCCAGGCTGACCTTGAACTCCTGGCCTCAAGCGATCCTCTTCCCTCTGCCTCCCAAAGTGCTGGGATTATGGGTGTGAACTACCATGCTCAGCCTCAGAAAAACTACTTTGTATATAAGAGATACTATTCTGTAATATCCATATGCTGAGTTTTTCTCCATTTCCAGAGAAGGGTGAATTTAAGAATGGGATGGGGTTGAACTGACATCTTAATGAAAATGTATTTCAACCTTAAACATTTAGCCAAACTCAATTGAAAAATTGAGACATTTTCTGACTTCAGGCTCTTCTTTTAAGTTGAAGATTTCTTCCCAATTTGGTCACTCCCCAGCTGTTACAGTTATGTAGAAGGAACTCATTAAAAAGACAAATTCTTTTTGAGCCATTCTTTCTGAAAGCACGCCAAGCTATACAGCTATGTTATACTACTACTTATTTGAATCTGACTCCAGGAAATGGTAATTATGCAATCCTTACTTACACATTCTTACGAGAATGTTCTCTTGGGTTTATTCTGGATCCCAAAAAGCCCCACTAAATTTTGTCTGTGAGTACTATTGGATGGTCTTGTTTTCTAGTAAGTTATGCTATGATTATAACTAAATGGTCTATGTCTGCTTTTTAGAGCTGCAGTCTCTGTTTTCTCTTAGCCTCATAGAATCAGTCCTGGTTGCTCCTTGGATGCACCTACAAGTCCTGTTCATTATTCTTCCTAAACTGCCCTCTAGTCTGTTCTATTCATCTGTTTCCGTCTGCATTCACACTCAAAGCTTCTCTCACATGGACTCTTCCTAATGGTCTACAACCCAGTGACCCTACAATCACCACCCTCTCTAACATGGCTGGAGATGACTTTCTAAAACCTAAATCAAATCACATAATTTCTCTTTAGTCAAAATTCTTGATGGTTCCCTGGTGCCTTAAAGATCAACTCCAAATCTCTTAACTTGGATTTAAGGCTGGTCACAGTCTGACTTTGACCCAGCCTCTAGTCTTATTTCCTGCCGCCTCCCCTTACAGCCCAGATATAGGATACTTCATCATTTCCCAGCTTGCTTGGCTTTTCCTGTCCTGTATATTTTTTGTCCAAACTGGCTTTTGGTTGGAATGTTTTTATCCTTGTTGTCCTGCAACTCCTACCACAGTATACTTCTGTTTATACACCTTGTATCACCTTCTCTGTGAAACTTGCTCTGATGGAATTAGTCACTTCAGCCTCAGCTCTGAGGCAGCAATTGGAGCATCCACTCCTACATTGTCTTGTTTGTATGTCTGTGTCTTTGTCAATCTGTGAACACTTCAAATGTAGAAATGGCTATGGCCAATGTTAGGGACCCTTTGAGCAGCTAGGACAGATTGGGGACTCAGTGAACAACATGAGGTATGTGATACACAGATGTAATTGCTAAAGGGTTAAGATTCCAGAAAGGAGAGTGCAGAGGAATGATTGTGGTGATTAAGAGCTTGGACTTAGGAGCAAGACTGCTAGGGTCTGAATGCTGGCTCTGCCGTTTACACTTGGGGACTTGATTTCCTCATCTAGAAAGTAGAGATAGTCATAGTAACTACTTTGTAGGATAGCTGTGAGGGTGTCATGATTTAAAATGTGTGAAGTGCTTAGAATAACACCTGACACCAAATCATAACCAATAATTATGTCGTCTCTCCTATTACTGGGCACAGATTTAAGTAAGGCAGCAAAGTAACGCGGTTTTGGTGCCTTTGCCAGGTGTTAGGGTTGTGTATGGTAACCGTTGCCTCTAGAATTTCAGACTGATGATCCCAGGAGGGATTCTGGAAATGCCTCCCTTTCTAAACCCACTGTTTCAGAACAAAATTTAGAGAAGTCACAAAGGTAAAAGCAAATATTGTGTCAAGTAAGGAAGAAGAGATTTAATCAGAAACAATTCCTGAATATTTATGTTCTAAAATGTACTGAAAATATAAAAGCTCTTTAAATGATGATGAAGGGGTTTCAGATAATTACTTTTTATGTATTTTATTCCAGTTGTGAAATCTAGATGTTGAGATTCCCATGTTCAAAACTTCAGAAATTTAGTAATGGGACCACTGTCCTTGTAAATGAGCCCTTTTGATTGTATGTAGTATTTTGTATTACTGCGGTAGCTTTCATTTTTTAAATACTCATATACAGTACAGTAAAGATTCCTCTGATTATTATAATTTTCAACTGTATAACTTCGGTAAGTTTCAGATTTCAAATGTGGTATAACATGAAGCCCAGACCGTGGGTCTGAATGTGTGTGTGTGTGTGTAGCAGATGGGGGTTGGTAGGTAGAAATGAAAAGGTGCTTGTAAAATGAGAATCTCTTAAAAATTGAACTTATCAAAGATTATTTACATAAATTGTGTGATATAATGTTGTTTCACAGTGCTTTTATCCCTGGAATATTCTTATCTAGGTTGTTTGTCTAGAAGATACTAATTCGTTTCTCAAAAGTCAATTCAGATACCACCTCTTTGAGGAATCTTTTACATCCCCTGGGTAGGTTTCTATCAGAAAACCTAAGACACTTTATACTTGTTTACCTGTCCTCTCTCCCTTTCCCAGGCAGTAAGTCAGAGATTCTTGCCGGCTTCATGTCCAGATCTCTAGGACCTGGTACTGTGCATGGCTGTTAGGAGGCCAAGTATTTAATATATAATAAGTGACTGAATAGTTCTCACACTGTAATCTTTGGGCTCAGAATTTAAGCTAGGTAGGACAAACCAAGACATACCTTTATTAAATCTCATCTTACCTAGAGAGGCTTAACCAGATATGTTTATGATTCTCATATTTGAGTGTATATCAGACATGATGCCTCTTTGTGTAGTATCTAGTTTTAGAGGTATAACTTGTAAAGTGTTGAGAACATTTTTTATCAGAGCACTTTTCGAACCTGCCAGATACTTACCATTTCTGGTGATCTAAACCTCTGGCAAATTGAGAAATAGTTTTGCATTTTTAGAATGTATCTGTTTATAATAAACAGATTTAATGGCAGCTAGAAATACTTTTTATTATTCATGTATTATTTATGTCTTAAGAAATATCCCCTACTCCTTAAAATATTAAATTTTTATTTTTATTATTATTATTATTTTTAGACAGAGTCTTACTCGGTCGCCCAGGCTAATGTATAGTGGTACGATCTTGGCTAACTGCAACCTCCGTCTCCCAGGTTCAAGCGATTCTTCTGCCTCATCCTCCTGAGTAGCTGGGACTACAGGCATGTGTCACCACGCCTGGCTAATTTTTGTGTTTTTAGTAGAGACAGGGTTTTACCATGTTGCCCAGACTGGTCTTGAACTCCTGACCTCAGGTGATCCACCAACCTTGGACTCCCGGAGTGCTGGAATTATAGGCATGAGCCACTGTGCCCGGCTTTTTTTTTTTTTTTTTAATGTTTAACTCAAAGAAAAGTTAAAAGGCAAATATCCCCATGTTATATGAGATATGACTTTAGATATGACACTTTGGGCAAAGACTACATTTTTTGGCTTCATCTTTTTCATCTGTAAAATGAAAAAGTATTAATAATACTAACTTTGTAGAATTGGCAGAAAAAGTAGCCATAAATGTATACACAATACCTGAATTCATCTAGTTTAATAAATGTTTTCTGATGTAGTATGAGGAAAAAGAAGTTTAATGCTTCTGTGTAATTGATGATGTCTGATATTGTATCTACATCCCAGAATGTAGTTAAGTCCTTCCTGTATATAAAGAGCCTGAAGTCGAGTGATAAAACCTAACTATTCTAGCACCACTCCCCAATTTCTCATCACAAGGCAGATGAAACAATTGTTTATTATTTTGTTGCCCTCCAGACAAGCCATGGTTTTCCCTCTAAGATTCTGGTGACCATAGTATCCAATCCAGGATACTTTTGAGACTGAAAGGGAGCACAGTGACTACACAGAAATCATGGGCATAACTGGGATGTCCTGGGCAAACTGGTAGGTGAGGTTACCCTACCCTAAGGCCCTTCAACAGAACAGCAGAAACATTTCACTCAACTCCTGCAGTTGGAAGTGAGGTTGGAGAAAGGCTTTATCTGCATTCAACATGGAGGGCTAGTACAGCACAAAATCTTAGCTGTGTGAATGCTTGTGACCCTGGAGACGGAATGCTAATCAAGATTCTCAATCTCCATCCTTTAGTAGAGAGGTAGGCAAGTTACTTCACCAGTCTACCTGAAACTAATTTTACTTAGTTTTTAAGATTCATTCCATCGATAGGAGGATGATGTCTGCATAAAATTAGTGGTAGGATCACTGAGTATGTAACACTTCTAGCAAGACCTGACACATAGTAGTTGCTTTATCAGTCCCTTTCCACTTGTCACTTAACCCCCCACCCACAGCCGCCCCAAGAAAAGATAACCGTTGGTAGATGAGGAACAAAATAGAGTCTAAATAGGTTAGTTCCACAATCAGAAGAAACTCCTATAGGTCAATATAGATACTTTGTATATATAATTCTTGTTATTAGGCAAAATGGTAAACCTTTGACAAAAATATGATATTACATTTATACAAACTTTAATAGGCTTCCCTATTCCTTTCATTTTCAATGTCAAAAATAAATATTAAAGTTTGATCTCTGATCAGTTCAAGTCTGTGCTTTGGCCCATGTGGTCTTACTGCTTCCTATGAGGATTAAACAAGGAGGCATGTAGACTTTAGCACAGTGCATGGCAATAGTAAGTGCTCAGTCAATGCTATTTCTTCCCTTCTTAATCCAGACTATCATCCAATCATTTTTTTCAGCACCGTCATTCACTGGATGTTTCCTCTGTGTCAGATACTCTGGGGAACACTGGCCATGGGTGTAACCCCCATCATTCTTAACTCAGTCTAGAGATAATGGTCAATTTGATGATAGGAATGATAGACACAGGACAGGATTCCAGGGTGTCGACTTGGGAGAGGCGAGAAGCTCACTGAGAATAGCCTCTAAGTCCTCCTGGGGTCTGGAACATGTGGGGTAGACGGAAGGTTAGAAAGTCTCGTGCAAGGCTGGGCATGGTGACTCACACCTGTAATCCCAGCACTTTGGGACGCTGAGGCAGGCAGATCACTTGACGTCAGTTCGAGACCAGCCTGGCCAACATGGCAAAACCCCATCTCTACTAAAAATATAAAAATTATCTGGCGTGGTGGGGGGTGCCTGTAATCCCAGCTACTCAGGAGGCTGAGGCAGGAGAATCACTTGAACCCTGGGTTGCAGTGAGCTGCGATCTTGCCACTGCACTCCAGCCTGGGCGACAGAACAAGACTCGTCTCAAAAAAAAAAAAAAAAAAAAAAAGAAAAAAAAAGATCTCATGCAAGTGGAATGTGAAAGGATCTAATCCATGATTTGGCCCCTACCAACTTGTCCAGTCTCCTCTGTTCCAGCATGCCAGGCTGCTTTTCAGTTCCTTGAATGTGCTAAGGAACACAAGTGGGTGAATCGCTTGAGTTCAGGAGTTCTAGGCCAGCCTGAGCAACATGGCAAAACCCCATCTCTACCAATAATACAAAAATTAGCCAAGCGTGGTGGTGCGCACCTGTGGTCTCAGCTACTCAGGAGGCTAAGGCGAGAGGATTGCTTGAGTCCAGGAGGCAGAGGTTGCAGTGAACCAAGATTGCACCACTTCCCTCCAGCCTGAGCAACACAGTGAGACCCCGTTTTGTTTTGCATTTTACAAAACCAAACAAAAAATAGGAACCTGGAGCTGGAGAGGTAGTTCAGAAGTGAACACTTGAATTTGAGCGTCATTTACCTTGTGCTGATAATTGAAACTAAGGTGTAGGTAAACTGCTCATAGAGGAGGATGCAGAGAGAGGAGGAGAAAGAAAAAGTCCTGGAAAGGAGTTGAGAAGGGGCCCAGAAATAGAGCAGTGAGAGAGGCAGGAGGAGGCCCTCCTGTAGTCTTCATCTAACGGAACGTCATTGGACAAGCAATGTGTTTTGAGTAAGTGAGGAGTAGAGCACCAGAAGAGGCTCTCTGCTCTTTCAATATTGCTTTAAAAATATTCTAAGCCAAACAAACCTCAAATTGAAGAGCTCTCCATTATCCATAGAGCATGAATTCATTTATTTGTCAAGAAAACACATGGACCTTACCTATAGAAATGAACTATATTGATCGAAGAATTGTCTCTATGAAGAGTCCATGCCACAAAACCGTTGTGAATTCTGGGTGGTGGAAACATATTTTATTTTTAATTATTTATACGTTAAACATTTTTTTAAATAGCACATTTGTGTGCAGTAGGCATTTGGTCATTTGGCCAACAATCACTTGTGAATTGTTGAATTACCAGAGAACCAACATGATTGGCATTGGCATTTTACCTTTAAGGATTTCTGAATTTGGGTTTTTGGGTGTTGGTGACTTTGTTTGGGTTATGTGGTGTGGCCAGGCTCCTTAACACTCTAGATCGGATTTGGCAGACTACAGCCTACAGCCAGCTGGTCACATCCTGCCTGGGGCTGGATTTTGTATGGCCTGTGAGGTAGGGTGGTTTTTTTTACCCTTATTAGGGATTGTAAAAAAAACAAACAAGAACACGTAACAGAGACCATAAGTGGCCCGCAAAGCCTAAAATATTTGCAATCTGGCCCTTTTGAGAAAAGTTTGCCTGCTCCTTCCTCAGGTTATAAGTTACACATGAAAGGAATCCAAAATTTCATAGGATAAGCTCGAACTGATGACTTCAATTCCAGAACGTCTTGAATGTCTTAACAATTTTAAAGAGGGACTTACCTGTTGAATCAGGAGAACACATTTTTGGTGGTGAAATGCAGACTTGGTTGAAAGACTGCCTTGTATGATTTGACAGTACAGTCAGATGGTAAAAGAACTTCTGTACTGTATGATGTTTCAGAATAGTTCTGTAAAGTGTCTGAACATGTTCTGGTACCATTGTTGTGTTTAACTTGTCTGAGGCAGCCTCAGGTAAACACTAGAATCTGTATGTTGCAGCAAGATATGCAAAGTAAAATCAAATATATATGTGAGATTGTATTATTTTATTGTATTTTGCTGGTCTTCTGAAGAGATTTTTTTTTTCTACTTGCAAAAAATTAAGACCCTTGAGTGTTAGATGTTAGAAAACTTTTTGAATTATATAATTTCTTTATTTCAGTAGTGTTTCATATCACCTCCTTCTATCTTTGTAATGAAATGTCATCAATCTGTTCTGAGTGTAATTTTTTTCAGTCTTGAATCCTCCTTATCCTCCTTATATCTTCCTGTTCTTTCTATCAGAATCTGCAAGTTGTAGGAAATAAAAGTTGATTTCAAACAGTTCTGTAGCACTAAACAGATGACTGTTTAGTGAGCCTGTCTAATCAATTGCTAAATAATTCTCTCTCAAAAACAGATTTGATATTTACATTTTGATTTTCATATTCTGCTCACAGTGTTTGTTGATGGTGTCTAACATTCCCTGCCACTGGATAAATAAAGCCTATTATTTCCTTTTCAACATTTTTGGCTATTATTCTCATACAAGAGCTAATAAGCAGAAGGTTAGGTATATTACCAAACTATGATCCTGTCTATCAGAAGAAGCCAGGAACCTTGATTAATATGCCTTGTTAACTGATGATTTCAGTTCCATACTGGTAGTGCTAGAATAATTTGTATAAACCAAGCAGTACAGATTCCTTATTTTAGCACTAAGACTTACAAAGGCTTCTTTTAGCAGCCTTTAATTTTGTACTTATGTATGTGACATAGCCTGTGGCTGTGATAGCTACTGTGAATCTGCAGTTGTTTTGGGATGAAAGGAAGAGGCAGCTGGAAACTCGGTAGCTACATCTAGCTGTCTACCTAGAGAAGGCCTTGATTTCAAGTTTATCTAAACAAGCTCGACTAATCCCAACTATCTAGGGGGATCCACTGTCAAAACAAGCAGCGTGGCCCTGAGGCAAACACAGCTATACAGAAATGAAGGCTGGGGCTTCCAATACTCCGATGACTGCATACTGGAGGCCTTTTTCCCCCCTGAAAGAGGGTAAGAGAGGTAGAATTTGCATAATGCCTTTTCATTGGAAACTTTTGGAAAGCTGACAGACCTTCAGCTTATAGATCTGTAGCCACAATACAGAGTCTATAGGAGAATCCTTGAATGACCTAACCATATTGAAAGAAAATATAAAAGCGTCCAAGTATAGCCAAGTGAGAGAGGAAAAGAGGCTGATGCATTGTCTAACATCTGCTGTACTTCTCGTTAGTTTTGTTCTTTGCTATTCTGTGTGGACTTTGGAGAAGCCTAAGACAGCCTAACATGAATCCTATAATCTTCCTTCTGAATATTTATGTAGCGTGCCAGCTTCTAAGCTGTCCTTTGCGTTTTCCTACTTCCCCCTCATTTTCATGCTCTCAAATGAGGCCAACATTTCAAAAGCTAAATAAATGTTTGTGAATGTTTATAAAAGATTTGCATAAATTTGTCCTTGTCTGACAAAGATCACTTTTTTCTTATGCCAGTTCTGAAAAAAATTTTTTTTAAGGTTTTGGTGCTTGTCTTGACAACAAAGTCCTGCATCCCAGAACAATGATTGCTGATTAAGTGGGTATGCAATTGTGACTGAATAGGCTTTCAAGATTCTGAGTAAAAAGACCTATCATCTGAAGGCTGAATTATAGAATTTAGAAAATGTTATCAGAAGTACACATTTAAATCTATTTTTTGGTACCATATCATTAGGTAAGACAAAGCAGTCTTACAAGTTAAAAGTATAGCCACCCATGGTTTAAAAAATTCTCCTGTATAAATTTTAATAATTAGAATGTTTCAATAACTCAGTGTATCACTTTTCTTCCCTATGTTTGAACATATTTAAAAATAATTTTTAGACCTTCAGGTACTTTTCGGAAACTGTAACTCTACCAGCTGTATGCGTTAATAAGGTTACTGGGGTGGTGATCAGAGGGAATTTACCAGGCAGTCCTTTAAGATCTGAATGCTCAATCATACCTTGAGAAAATATAAACTACATGAAATATGTGTTAGGGCTTAATTATAGGACACACACACACAGCACCCAGACACTTATGCCACCGACGGGTGTTTGCTGAATTCATTTATCTTTTAAAATTAGAATGGATTTTGTGGGGTGGCAGGGGAAGTTGTGGGTAGAGGTGCTAATTTAGTTCAGAGATATTTGAAGATTGGCAGGAGAGAGAGGTAACAGCCAGTTCTGTTAGTCCTTTGGTTGTATTGGTTTAGAGGTTTAAGTTGTCATTAAGGCACAAACTAGAGCCACTTCTCTGACACAGTTTTTATCACATCTGCTAGGCTCGTGTCCCAAGAGGAGACGTGGAGAGCAGTGAATTCAGCATGGGCCCATTATCGACTGCTTTTTCGTGTGTTGTAAAAGGAGTGAGACCTCAGGGAGGCTTGGAGCCTCCTCCCGTGTAATGTCCAAGTCAGATTTGAAGGACTGGTGGCAGGAAAGCTTTGGCCTTGGGGTGTGAATTCTAAGAAATAGAGGCACAATTAAGTTTAAAAAATTCAAGGACTTTGAGCTTGATAATGAAAGATTTTTCTCTAGACTAATGTGAGCAGAAAAGTTGCCCATCTGTGCACATTTTTGTGTGCATTTAAAATATTTAAAAGCTGACAGCTTTTAATATGCTTACAAAATAGTATTTCTATCAGTGCTCTTTTTTTTTCCTTTTCTTATAAAATAATATCTTCCTAAGGGCAGGTTGCCTCTTCAGTGAAATCATGTTTGCAGTTTTACTGTGGGGACCTCTGTTCCTTTGGTATGTTCTGACTTGTGTCCCCTCTTCCCCTCTTCCTTTTGGAAATGTTGATAACATAAATGTTCAGATAACAGGAATTAAAATGCTTAAGGAAATGAGCAAGAGAAAATATTTTAGAGTAATCATATTAAGTCCAAGGAATTACCACTGAATTCTGATGTCACTGAATACTAATTGTAAGAGATCACAACCAAATCATTTGTTCATTTTGGAAGTACAGTATTTGAAGCATGTGTGAAGAATTTTATTGGCATTTCATGCTGACCTTATAAAGATAGCTCTCTCATTTTCAACCACTTTGTGTAAGATTTAAAATTAATAAAAGGGAATCTTGGAATAGAGGATGTTATATAATATCATGATTATGGAATAACTTTGTTTTAGATAAGTTTGAAGAAAGGGGAACATGCAAAAGGATAAAGTAATTTTGTTAAAAAGTTTTAAAAATAAGATTAAGTATTTTTGCTTCAGACTTCAAAGGACATGAAGATGTATACTTAAAAGTGGTTTCAGAGGGGTCTCTTTTACTGTTGAAAGCGTTCTTCTGCACTTAATGTCCTTGATAATTTAGATATGCAGTTTATATGATACATGTTTATAGAGTATGATGAATTTATTATAATTTTATCTTTGAATTACAACACTGATACTGCATATTAGGTATTACACAAATTGCATAATTATAACATGTGTATGACTCAGAATTAACTGAAGTTTATAAAAAGTAAACTAGGGGTAAATATTGAAATGTACCAAAGAAAGGAAGCAGACTCTGTAGCATTTGAGCAGCTTTGTTAGAAATTTGACCTGGCTTTTATGTTTGGGTGTTGAAAGACCTTTCTGTAAAACCCCTTATTCCAGGCTTCTTTTTCCCACTGAAAAAAAATAAAAATTTGGTTGTAATTATGTTATGGGTCTTAGATTTAATTTGACACTTATAGTGAAGGAGACAAATTTTATTTCCTGTGTTCACATTTAGGAAACTTCTGATCAACATTCTTGAACTTGGTGCTAATTAAGCTTCCAAGAACAACTAACTGCTTTACCCTTCTTAATCATAAGCATTTAACACCTTTGTGAGCTTTCACTGGGAGCCCCTGGTTTTAACTTGAAATGGCTTAAGGTAGAAATTTTGTTAGCTTTTTCGTATGTTTGGATTTTGCATGTGTTCTGTTTTTAACTTTCAACTTGAGTTTTAAGATCATCAATCAGAGGCTTTTCTTTCAAGTGAGTGGCACTGCTCCCAATTGCAGGACTTAGAGGGTCAGCATTTCCCTTATGGTATTAAAAAAAAATTAAACATAGGGAGTATTTTAGGAATTTGAGCTCCACTGATCTTTTCATCACACACCTACATTTTGAAAAGAACAAATAAATTAGATATAAGAAACCCAGGAAATGTTCTCCCACGGTTTCCCTTCCCCTTCCTCTTTCACTCTTGTTTTTGGACAAAAGTAAATTGTCAACTGCTATATCGGCTTTCAGCAAGCCACAAAGAGGCTAATTGTGGCTTTACATATTTTAAAATACATTCATTTATCAAGCTATCTCTTCTCTTTATTTAAATGTTTTCCTGCACACGTTTTTCCCTTTGAACTACTGCGAATATGTCTCATCTCCCTACATTCTGTAACTCCACTGGACACTATAATCACCCTGCACTTTTATCTTTCAGATGGCATTTATTTATGGGGTGTGTATGTCTGTGTTTTCATCTGCCAAACAAAACTAATTTTTGTTTATAGGTTTCAGTGAAGCAATGAAAACAAAGTATTTGACATCTGGAATGTTGGTCGTTGCAGGATTTCCTATAGGCCCCTACCTAGCACCCCAAGGTCAGGGTGAATTAGTCTAGCCTTCTCATTAATAATCCCAGTTAACTTCATTGAATTTGGTCTTCGAGGTTTTGCTTTCAGATAGGATTCTATAATGGATAATATTATACATTTAACACTGTACTGCGTTCTTAGGCTCAGTATCAACGGAATGTAATCTAATTTCTCCAGATTGGAGTAAATTCGGGCTTTCTGACCAGATGAGAATTAGAATTGGATGAAGTGAATCCAAAGTAGACTGAAATGAATCTCGAGTTCATTTCTGAATTTCATTTGCAAGTGTATCCAGCGTTAGGTGTGTTAATTTCCTGTTTTGTTTCATACTCTGAGGCTTGGTATCTCTTGTGGGCAGAGCTTTGTAGATGTTACTTTTCTATTGCACTATGCAATCTGCTTCTTCATGTATGCATAACTGAAAGATTTGTGCAACTGCCTCTCTAACACACTTCCTCCCTGCCCCCTCTGCTCTTACTTCTTCCCACATGAAGTATCATATATTTTGTTAGGAAGAAAAGCCCTTTTGGAAATTGCCTATTTCATAAATTGTCTGGTGACACAAAGGGGTTGAATGCTGTATTCTTGTCTCATTTATTTTGAAAACTTTGCTACTGAACTCACCTTAATCAATGAGCTCAGTGTTGTCTCCAATAAGTTATGTGTTGGATATATTGATTGGGAGGGATTTTAGAAAACCCGTCTGGGGTTTATAATGTCAGCAGTGTTTTGATTATGAAAAGAGTTGGAACCTGGGGACATGGAACCAGGTGGCGAATGTCCTAAAGCCAGTGGTGACATGGTGGACTGGTTTCCTCCTGGGATCTAGTTCATGCCCTGCACTTTAACTGTGGTGACTGGCTACTATAGATTCACTTTTTTTGCTCATTAAAATGTTAAAAAATCAAACTGTACATAAAAAGATTTGTGAAAATATAAACTTGGGAATTGATCTGTAGAGCTGGCACGCAGTCCTCCCCACCCCCTGCCTTAGCAATGAGGTCATTTACATTTCATCAGCTGTGCTGCATCCCCAAGATCCGATTTATGTGGCAGTAGTTGAAGTTGCACCGACGCTGGTTGTCTAAAAGAGCTTGTGTAGGCAAGAGAAACAGGAAAGAGAACAAGAAAATTACCATCTTTAAAGAAAGTGCCTTAGCCAAAGACACAAGTTCTAGAGAGAAAAAGGGGTTGGTACCTGGTTAATGACTGTTGTCCCAATAAAGTTAATACTGAAAGACTGTGGGACACTGCCATGAATGTGGTGCTCAAAATATATTTAAATCAGGATTTTAAAGCCCCCTCTCTTGGAGAGTGGTACTTTTCGTATTCGAATAATTGTATTTTTCTTTGGGAAAAGAGGATAAGGCATGAATGTTTATGTGTGAGGAAAACATCAGTATTAAGAAAATGGGTTTATGTAATTGGTTTATTAAATTGGTTTATTGCAGTTTTTATTTACAGAGAACATTGCTTGTTTTTCCCTGCCTCTTCCTGTTCTCCCCTTCCCAAATTAAGAAGTAGATATCTCAGTTCCGATTGCAATAATATTTGAATATGCAGAACACAGAGTAGATGCTCATTTTTGTTTTTTCTTCTGACGGCACTCCACCATCTTGTTTGACTTAAATTGGAATATCAAGCTCTTGTAATATCACAAACATGAAGGAACATATTGTAATGTACCAACATGTGCCTACATTGCCTATATTCCCTTTCTTCCTCCCCTCTCCCCGCCCCATTGCTTAATTAGATTTATTGCTGTTTGCTTGGGTAAAAAGGAAAGCTGGTGGGTGGTTACACTCAGCCTACATTGGGTATTTTGATATTTGTTCTAATATTATCTGACAGACAAGTTCAAGGTTGGTTATTACTCTTGACATTAGAGAGTGGTAAGAAGTTTCTATATTGTAGTGAGTAATAAGTTGGGCATATTAGATTCCTTTGACTCTGCTGTAGAGCACAATGCCTTCTCATAGCCATGGGGGTCCTTTCTTTCAAAAATCTTTGAGGCCTTTTGCCAGTGCAACTCCAGCATAGAGTAGAGGAAGTGCTTTCTGCACCTGTAACTTTTGAGGGGTAAAGGATAGCTGTCTTTGTAGACGATATTGGCAATGAGTGAGCACTGAATACTGAGTTTTAAAGAATGGCTGTTTTATATACTGAAGTTAAGAGATGCTTTCTGTTACTATTCAAAACTTGAAGTGGAAGGAAATTTGTAAGGAATTTGTGTCTGTGTAAATCATAAGGGTTTTGTGTATGTGAATTATACTATACTTTATAATTAGCACTGTGGGCGTTAAATGTTTTATGTGATCTCTTTTCCTATCTTTGCCTGATAGTAACATTATGCACTGAAAAATTGCCTTTGTTCTGATTCTGTATTACCTATTGCAATTTAAGCATGATTAGTTTATAAACAATATATATGCCTGAATGCCACATTATAAAATTAACTAATATATATGTAATGTTTCTTAGAATATGCTGAGGTCTTCTCATCCACTCTTTTTCACTTCTTAGTTTCCTATTCATTTATTACATTATTTCATGACATACGTTAGCAGTGGTGTGATATACATAGTACCAGTCCAAGATGATATTAAAAAATAGTATATGCTCAATTGAATTATGTAGGTGGAACATGCTCTGGCAGAGCAAGTCAATGTGCTTTCTGCTTCATTGAGTGGGTTATTAGATTGATGTGGTTTATTTCTTGAATGATAGGACTGGTTTTAAAAATAAATGAAGCGAGAAGCATCAATTCAGTTAGCATTGATAATTCATTATTATTGGTTAGAAAAGTGCTACATTTGTAAACTGATCTTTAATTTATCACTTGGATTAGGGTTTGCAATGGGCAGGTTTGTTTTAATTTGAACCAGCTTCTCAATGACTGAAAAATGTGTTCTTCATTTTGTCTTGAAGTTGGGATTTTAAATAGTTAAAAAGCAAATCAAATGCATGAAAGGAATACTTTTTTAAAATTTATAACATTGGTCTATGAACTTATGATAAACAGCAACCGTGGGCTGTCCAAGTCTGCAGTTAAATTAAGTCAAGCTAAGGAAAATTCTATGAAGGAAATGATAACTAACTACCTGTCTATGTGGTTAGCTATGTGTATATGTGCTATACATATGAAATGTGTCTTCTAGGGAAAGTCACACACCACTGTTTATTGTGTGTCATGTACTGTCTTTTTCTGTGGTAATGTAAGAAGATTGTCTTTTATGAATAAATTGTTAAGATGTCACCTTACTTTGTGTACCCTAATCCTGAATAATGTGCTTGGCTTTATGTACCTATATATGTATTTTTTTTAAAGACATTTAAACTGGTAGTTTGTTTTAGATTTTAATAAATTAAAATCAGGTGAGTATGTTCAATTATGGTGATATTTCAATAAGAATAGTATATACTTAAAATTGTTACAGTTTGGTTCCAAAATAAATGTATGCCCAAAATGGCAACTTCTTTGTAAAGTTAGTAAATGAAGTTTTAAACTCTAAAAAATGTAGCTGACATTGTTCAGGGACAATTATCTTCAAGTTGGCTTTCCATTCTGCTGTGATTTGGCCTATTGATGTTGGGAAGCGTTGTCTAATCCCGGCCCCCTCTGTTCCTAGGTAACAGGCAAAAACGGTGCCAGCAACAGCGGCCCTGCCAGGCCAAACCCATGTGGCTCGGTGTTATTCACTCTGATCCATATGGTCAGGCTGGAGATGTTCCCTGGAGGGGTGTTAACACTCAGCAACCCAACCGCCTCCCTCCCTTCAGAGCTTTCCTGCATGGCTCCTGCTGCTTGCCCATGTGTGATTCTTGATTAATTTTTCATTTTTAATGAAGTTTGATCATGTTTATTATTTCTCATGATTGACTGCCTGGTACTCCTCCCATGTAATTGATAAAGCCCATATTTCTTCATCTGTCTCCTCTTTCTTTAGGGTAAAGTTCCTAGATTGTGTGCTGTGGTTAATGTTAGATTTATTGGTCCCATTAGATGTATAAATTATCTCTCTTTCTCTCCACAGGAAGTTCTACAGACTTTGACCAAGTTTTGTTTCCCCTTCTATGTGGACAGGTAGTGTCAGATTTTCAAACCTTACTAGAAAAAAAGTGCTATATCAATAAACCTGCTATAGAAAATAAAAACCATACCATTCTTAACATTCTGTCTGTTTAACCATGATTTAAGATACCTGTGTTCCAAGGAGAGTTGCAATATTCTCCCTTCCTGGGGTTTTTATTGACACTATCAAAAAGTTTAAAGCTTAGAGCTTTGCGTTGGTTAGTTTGTGAGATGTATTTTGTATGGCATTACATTTTTAATTTTGGTTATCAGACTTAAACTGTGATTAAGAATGGTTGGTATTTAATCTGGTGCTATTTAATTGTTATTTAAATACAAATATATTTGGCTTAAACAAGTAATATTACTTGATTCCAAAGTTTTGTATTATATAGACTTTGTTTTTCCTAGACTTTAACTTATAATTTAAATCAGCCTAGCCCTATCTTGTTTAAAGGTATTCAGCAGGGAATATTGCTAAATAGTGTTTTATATTTTGTTTAGGTGGCTAAGAATGGTATCTCTGGGGAAAGCAGAATTTTCTATAGATTTTGAGATTAGAAAGTACAAAACCACCTAAACATTTCCTTGGTATTTACATTGTGATAAACTGTTTCTTAGGTAGGTACAAATATGATAACTCTAAGACAATTAAAATAGTCTAAGGGTTTTTTTTTCTTTTTAATGAGCCACTGGTTAATGATAAGAATTTTAGAAGAGCTTTGTTTTTTTTACTTTATAAAACTAATGTATTAACTATATTAATAAAATGACAATTATTTTATTTTCAAAAAATATCTACTCTTTTTCATTACAGTTGAAGCATTATTTTTTTACATTCATTTATTTGCCCACTTGATTGTTGTCTCTTCAGTTTTCTCTCAATGGAAATTTGAAATGTGAAACTGTACATACATTACATCTTAAAAAATCCACTTTTATTGACAGAAAGGTTATAGAAAATAACATTGTAAGAAAGAAATGCCATAATATGGTCCAAGAAAGCTGTAAAATTTGTGCTTACCTTCAGGAAGATTCTATCATGTATTTTAGTGTACCCAAACAAGGCAAAGCCTGTAAGATTTCAGTGGTTTAGAGTATATGTGGGTAGTATGCTGTTTGCATCTTTTCTACACGTTGTAATACCACTGTCCTGGTTTATTTGGCATAAACCTAAAAATGGTATGAGATGAGAATTGGTAGCCAAAGGAGTTTAAAAGGTACTAAAAAGCAACTCTGGAATGTTGCCAGCCACTTTTAATCACTGCTCACCCTGGTTCTAACATTTTATTTTTTCTTAAGCCAGTCAACCATTGTAGTATTTCCAGACTCAGACCGTGTAAATCCTGGTACCAGGAATGTTTTAGTAGCAGGTTGATGCTCAGAAAAGAATAGCCTTAATTCTAAGAGGGTCAGTCTTTGTAATGAGGGTCCTCTTGTCTCTTCTTTAGCCTATTCCTCCTAAAAATAGCAAGGAAGTAGGTTTTGTTTAGAGATATTTAATGCAAACTTCGCATTTATATGTATGAATTAGCAATGCTTGAAATCCCCTCCAGCTACTTATAAAATGTATGACAAATTATGACAAAGACATATTTATAAAAAGTAATAAAACTGAAATGTTTTATAAATGTAGTTAGGTGTTTAACAAAGAAAAGTAAGAGAATACATTTTTACATGGCTTCTTGTTAGAGTGATTTTTTTTGGATAGGTGTTTCTTAATTGACTTTGTAAACTAATATTAGAAGAAATGCATAGAGATTAAACCTCTGTCTTCCCCACCAACACACATGTGCAGGTGTGTGTGTGCATACACACACATACACACGCACTCAAATTTCTTTTTCTCAGACTTATACCACACACACACTTCTTCTTACCTACCTGTCTGGGTGATTACATTCTGAAGTGGAAGACAAGCAGAGTTCTTAAGTGATAATTCTTTTTTGTTACCAAAAGTATCTGATGCCTTTTTGTTGTTGTTAGAAATATATTTTTCTACCGGAATCCTTCTCTCCAAATTATGTTCCCCTAATCATGTTCCTTTTTCTTTTCTTTTTTTACAAAAGGATTTGAGGACAGAAATGTTTCTTTTTGGATATTTCATTCATTACCCTGTACAATAGTTCTTTCTTACATTGTATTATATTATATACCCTATGGGTGTTGATAACTTTTATTGATACCAAAAAATCATTTTATTTGGGGACTATATATTTTCTTTCTGTTCCCCTACCTCTAACCTTGGTATACTTTAATACAGAAGAGAAAATAATAATGAATAAAGTTCATATATAAGAAATATAAAGGTTTCAATGTCTTAATTTTTTTTATTAGTTTGCAATTAGCACTGTCAAATGGATATCCCCAGATTCTGAGGCCCACAAAGCCCCCTAGATGTGTTTATGATATTGTTTGACTTAGAAAATATGCCAGCCTGGGAAACAAGTAATGCCCCAGGTGATTGCGTTCAAAAAAGAAAGCTTCCTGATCTTTTCAGTATCTGTGCTTTTCTACCCCAAGGAACAGTCATAAAACTTGCTGACATTTCTAGTCTATATCAAGAGTGGGATTTTCACAGTCATCATCAAATCACCCGTTAACATTGACATCTTGCTGTCTCGTGTGTTGTTTTAAGATTTTTCTTTTTGAAACTAGGACTTAGGAAAAATAATAAAGCCAGTAGCTTTCAAAAGAATGTGCTTCCTCATATATTATCTCATTTTATCCTCCTATGATAAGAGATAAGAGCAGGTGCCATTATCTTCATTTGAACAAAATCCTAAGCTGCAGAGAAATCAGGACTAGGCCAAGGTTCTCTTAGCACAACCTAGATTTCCATCTCCCAGACAAATATATTTCAGTAGACCACCTTGTGGGGAAGACCAGTCACCAAATATATAGAGAGGGAGGAAAGGAAGGAAACAAGGATTTGATTTCCTTATCGATTCTAGTCAAAGTGCTGGGTGCTGCCACATCACTGTCTCATTTATTCTTCCCAGAAGCTCTAGGAGCTAGATGGTGGTATCTTTTTTACACAAGGGCAAAAGAAGGTTCAGAATGTAGACCATTGTGTTGGAATAATGGAAATGGTCTCCGACTTGGAGCCCTGCCCTCCCAGTCTAGTCCAGGAATTATTATGAAGACATTTTAAACAGTATCCACCCAAAGGATAGTGAGGTTAGAGAAGACCAAAATGGTCAGAGAAAACTTCTTATGGTGGGGAGACTTGTGTTGAGTCTGCCAGGACAGCAGGAAGTGGGCAAGTGGGAGGGAGAGCCTAACACCCCATCAGCACTGAAGAGCAAAGCAGAGGAGAAGCCCCGTGTGAGCCTAGAGCTTATTCAGCCAGAGCAGATGAAGCCTGCTGGGGAGACGGTGACTGTGAGAACCTGGGCTCTGGCCACAGGAGGCCTTGAAAATGTGTGGGAACAAGACCACAGGATTTTAAAACTGAAATTCATCTGGTTCAAACTCCCCATTTTATAGAAGGAACACCATGATCCACAGAGGTGAAATGGCTTGCTTATGGTCACAACTATGTAATTTACAGGGCTGGGAAAGACGCCAGTACTCTTATTCCTAATCCAGAGTTATTTCTACCCTAGAGTGTACATGAAGCTGTTGGTGAGAGGGAGTAGTGAAGTGTCAGTGTTGAGATTCCTCTATCAATCTCAAAAACTCATTATTACTAATAAAAGTAGTCTCTTAAAAAAAGACTTGTACCATTCCATATCGTGTTTGCTACTTGCTTGCCCTTGATAGCTGACAACTAGCTTCAGTTAGTCAAAGCACTTGAGAGATGCATTGGATGATGGAAAAGCTATTCTCTTCCATTTTTGTGTTTATTCTCTTTCCAAACCCGGAAAGTCAGCTACCATTCCATTTTCCTGTAAATTATACTGGCACACACAAATGACAGGATAGTGAAATGCAATGAAATAATCTTTTCAGGGCCAGAGGCATCATTTAATGGTAGTATGTAACCCCAGATGCAAATGTGGCTCAAATGCTACTTACCATTTTATTGGGTATCTGTTTTGTGCCAGGCATTACCCTATGTTCTTTTCCTGTAATAAAAGGTTACAAATTTGCAAGGTTACCATTATCCTCATGCCACACAGGAGGAAACAGAGGCTCAGATAGGCTTGATAACTACCCAAGGTCCCACTACCAGTTAGTGGTATAGCTGCTTGCAGAACCCTCATTTGTCTGACCTCAACTCCACCATACGTTCCCTGTTTTACCATACTGCCTCCATAAGATCATAAGTAACCTAACAAATGATTTCATTTCAAAAGCAATAAAGCAATATATATTTATTGTAGAGAAGTAGGAAATTGAGAGAAAGAAGAAAATGAAACCCACACAGACATAGGACCAGTGCATTAACATCTTATCTTCCCAGACCTCTCCTCTGCAGATTCACCCTGCTCTCCTTTCCAAACCTGAACCCACTGGGCCCCTGAAGTCCCTTGGTTTAGCCTACACTGTAAGTTCAGCTGTGCCCCATGAATATTTTCTACAGAGTTGATGACAAGGAAGCAGTTGGGCCTTAGTGGACAGAGTGTTGTGGGCAGCAACCAGGAGATCTGGGTTTTAGTTTTGGTTTTACCACTGCCCTGCTCTGTGCTGTGAGGCAAGTGACTTCTCCCCTGAGGTTCTTCATTTCTTCATGGATAAAATGAGGGAATTGGATTTCATCGATCTCTGCTGTTCCTTCTGCTTTTGATACTTTTTAATTCTACAGTTATGCTTCATGTTGACTTTGTCAGGCTTATATAGAGGGAATGGATAGAGCTCTGTTCTTAGGATCGTCTGGTGAGTTTTTCCAGCAGGTAGGCATTGCCTTCTGTCTCAAAGTGTGTCACTTACTGTTGGTCCCCTCATATTTTGGGTCCATGTCATTCTCACCACTTGGATCTTTGAGCAGGGAAGGTGAGAAACTTGAGGCCTAGGCAGATATAAGGTATGTTTGTGGAAGGAAGCTTTGAGGCTCATGGAACTAAAGGCTGGGAGATGTGGTAGTTTGATGAAGCTTCTTTCCTGCCCCATGCCTCATACGCACTGAAGGAAAGGAGAAGTGACTGTTAGATGCCCCTCCATGGACAACAGATAATTGTCAGTAAGCTATAATAACTAGAGAGGGACAAAATGCCTCAGTTCCATCTCTTGAATTTTATAATTGCATGACAGTAGTAATGATCATTTTCGTCATGTACCTACTATATGCTAGTTATCTTATATACATTATCTCTAATCTAAAACCACTCTGCAAAGTGATGTGATTATTCTGATGATTTACAAATGAGATCAGAGAAGTACAGTAACTTGTCTGTGCCCATGTAACTGCTGAGTAACGTGTCTGGGATTCTGATGTAAGGTCCAGGCCTTAATGTTTTCTCTTCTGTCCTGCATCATAAATCTCTGCTGAATCATTTCCAATATTTCCAGCTTAAAAACAAGTTCTGGTATTCATCCTAAAAATAATAACCACCACTCAGTAGCTTTCTGATTCTCTATTTTTTGAATGAGTTATCTACACACTTCAACTTATCCCTCAGCCTTCTTCAGCTTGTCTTCTGCTTCTGTCATTCAACTAGAGCTGTTTTTATCAAGGTCATCTAAAATCTCCATATTGCTTAATTCAGTAGACATTGTTTTTTCCTCTTTTCATCTTTGATACAATTGACCACTCCCTCTTATTTGTTCTGCCTGGCTATTCTCCTTTCTTTGGTCTCTTCTCCACCCATCTTCTAAATTGGTGTTCCTATAAATTAGTCCTGGATCCTCTTTTGTTTCTCTGAACTCCCTCCCTAAGTGATCCCAGTCTTTACCATGGTGTTAAATACCATCTGTGTGTAGATGACTTCCAAATTTATAGCTTCAATCCAAACGTTTCCTCTGATTTCCTAACTAGTGTGTTCAACTCTGTACTTGACATTTCTATTTAGATGTTTTACAGGCTTCTCAGACTTAACATATCCCAAATGGAACTCTTGGATCTTCCCCCAAACTTGTTAGTCTTTCCTATCTTCAAATGGTAATATTCTGCCTTTTTGCTCCCCAATTCCCAGTCCATCTGCAAGCCTGTCATTCATATCTGCTAACTATAGCTTGAACTATCCATCCCTCTCCATCTCTACTCTCCCTACATGAGTTAAGCCACCATCTAGTCTCACCTGGACTACTGCAATCGCTTCCAGATTATTTTCTCCACTCCTACTTACACCTTCTTCCAAACTGCTCTCTGTGTATGTCTGATCAAATATTTGAAGCTATAAACCAGAGTTTTTTCTCTTGATCAAAATCATTCAATGGCATTCTATTGCTTCCCCCCACTGCCAAAAAAAAAAAAAAAAAAAAAAAAAAAAAATCCGAATTCTTTACCACAACCTGTGGGACTCTCTGCGTGATCTGGAGCTTGCTTTATCTAGCAACTTCGTGTGATGCCACTTTCCCCTTTATCTCCTGTGCATTAGCAGGATTCCTGTCCTTTTGGTTCCTTGATCATAACTAGCTCTTTCCAGTCCCCAGAATCTCTGCCTAGCTCTTTTCTCTGCCTGAAACAACCCAGTGCCCTGTTTCTTGAGTGGCTGCTCCATTTCATCCTTTGGTCAATATTGTTGCCATCCCTGAGAAGCGACCTCTGACCACATTATCTCAGTAGGGCCTTTCCTTCCCTTCCCTTCCATTTTCTTCTATCTTTGTTCCTTCTTTGATTTTGTAATATTGCTATTACAAGCTGTATGTTTTGTGGTATACTTGTTTATTATTTCCCTCTAACTAGACAGAAAGCCTACACAGGCAAAGGGTCCTGTCTATATTGTTCAGTGCTGTATATCCAGCACTCGTTACAGTGCCCAGTGTAGTTGTAGCTCAGTTTGCAAAATGGATAATGAAACTTAAAGTGAAGCTCACATGTAAAAGTTTGTTTCTCACTGGGAGACTAGAATCAAACTGTCCATCCCCGTGCTTCATAACATTATGCACTGGCCCTGTAAACAACTTCAAGATTAAGGAAAATGCTACTGGAGAGGCTCTGAATGGCTGATAGGCATTTAAAAGGCAGCATGAAGATTTAGGTCTTTGGCTTGAATAGTCATTGCTTTCCTCCCTTGTTTTTTATATTCACCTAGGCACGGGAAACTACGAGAAGCATAGCTAAGGCTGGTCTTGGCCCTGGTCGCCTGGGTTTATTTCTGGAGATTTTCAAATGTGGTCTCCCTGGCTTAGTGAAAAATATGTTTTTTTGTTAAGACAACTATCTGAATTCCTCGCATACCTTAGTTCCTTAAACCAAGTTGAAAGCTTCCCAGGGAGGATTTTCATTGTGTTTAGTGCAGCGTGGCAGAATGGAAAGGACTTTGAACCAGAAGTTGGCTTGGATTTTTGTCCTAGTCCTGATTACCTTGGAAAACAAAATGAAAGTAAACCCTAAATAACAGTTTTCCTATCTGTGAAACATGAGAATTGGGTGAGACGGTTTCTCCTAGCTTTTATCATCCTGAAATCTCTGATTCCTGTGGAAATTATGGATGCTGAGGTAAACACAGAACTGCAGACTTTAAGGAAGCAGACCCTTTCCCCAAGGTCATTTGTATGGAGAAATAGTGAACACTCCCATAGACTACCCCAGCAAGTAGGAGAGAGAGAATGATAAATTCCTTGGAGATTCAGAACCCTTTAAGTTACCCTGTTTGACTTCCCTTGCCAGACCTTTAGTTTATTGGAAATTGTCCAAGGAAACAATCTTTTAGAGCCTACTGGTTTTGGGCTTTTGTTGACTTCTACTTCACTCTACCACGAATTGAAAAAGTGAATCAATTGAGAATAAGTAAGCTTGTGGCACCCCAAAAGAATCTTTTTCATTGTAATGCAAGCATCAGTCACTTGGTCACCCAGAGGACTACTCTTTCCTGAAAAATATGCAACAGACGAGAGAGAGAGAAAACAGACTTCTTCCTCTATTCACAGACATTATAAAGCTGAATCAGGAGGATTCTAAGCCTGGTTTTTAATGTGAGTTTTAGTTTTCACAGTTGGCAACAGCTTGCATCCCTCTTTTTAATTATTCCTACTCTGGACTGGCCGTTATACTAAATTCTTTTCCATTTATTCTCAAAACATCCTTTGGGTTGGATGGTAGTGTCTCATTGTTCTTCCAGGTGAAGAAACTCAGGTGCTTAAAGGTTTTAAGTAACTTGCTAACTTTACTCAGTGATTAGGTTGGGATTTGCACCAGGTAAATGAGTAATGATTCTTTCTCTGAGCCTGTGGGGTAACTAAACACATTTCCAGCATTTTTAATAGGAGCAGAAAGAGAGTAGGAAATTAATGACACACAATTCACAAGTCAGGTGTGCTTATTCTCTGTCTTTTTCCTGGAGAATCCTGAGTGTTTTCTTTTCATCCAATCCTATCAATACCCTTCCTTTCTAGGATGATACTTAGAGTATTCATTTTAAACATTCTAGAAGTGAAATCAAAACCTGAGTTAAAACACTGAACACTCGTGTTTTGGATGATCACATAGTAGTGTTTCTTAAAAGCAAACCTTATTTGTAACTTAGAATCATCCAGACCTGTTGCTTTAAATATTTTAATAAAACAGGATTCCCCTCCCCCACTGAGGCCCACTTTTCTCCCCAATCACTTTAATTATGTGAGCTAGAATGCTGTTTCTCACACATCTTCAGTTCTCAACCTTGTTAAAATTAATCATATAATCCCCCTTTAAAACATAGTATTAAATCACCATAGTAACACAGTATCCAAGCTTTATAGATAAAACATAACAGCCATAAGAAGGTAGCGTTTGGTGTCCCCTTGACGGCCCTATAACTTTTATAGAAATGTGTTTCTTCTCCTGGCTGTGGAAGGTGGAGGGATAGCATTACTTACACCTGCTTTATGACCACGTTGCTTTTAAATTGCCACCTTGTTTTTGTTCACCTTCCTAGTTAAATAAGGAGAGTGGAACACTTTTTCTTTCTGAATTATTTTCTTGTACTCTCTAACCACTCTCTAAGGGATGGAGTTGTCTCCTTGAATATGATCAGGCAGAGTCCATTGACCTTTGTACTGGAATACCTTGAAAATTCTTTAATTTTAATTATTTATGTGGCTGTATAAGGGAGTTTTAGAAAGTCTACCCTAATTTGAAAACTTAATTCATATCATATCCAAAGACTCAATAAGAATTCTGCCTTTGGAAAAAGCTTGGTGGTAAACCATTATTTTTAAATTTCTTCTGATAATTTATAAAGTAATTAATAGCTTATAGCATAGATTTGACTGTTTTATGAATTTGAATATACTTTGTAAAATGTAATATGAGTTGAGTTCCTTTGAATAACTCAGTGTTGAATTCTAGCATATTATGTTAATATAAATTCAGGTATTAGAATTTGGATTTTTTAACCAAAAATACCTTTATTTTAATCTTCAGAGAAAAAACTCTTTTCTTCTTTTTCTGAGGTAATTACTGTTACTTACAAAAATGGATATACATCTTCAAAGCATTTCCCTTTAATGCGAAATTTAGCTTTATGGGATCTAAACATTTAAAGGTAAAAAGCACATTCTGTTTTGTTGCTGTTATAAGACAAAACTGAATCTAGCATAAGGTAGGGAAAACCATTCACCCTTCAGGTTCTTCTCTGACAGGAACCAGCATTGTTATATTATTTCCACTTAGCAAAATCTGCTCTAATTTAATTATACTTCTTCCTGGCCAGGTGCGTTGGCTCATGCCTATAATCCCAGTACTTTGGGAGGCTGAGGCGAGCGGATCACGTGAGGCCAGGAGTATGAGACCAGCCTGGCCAAGACAGCAAAACATTTTCTCTACTAAAAATACAAAAATTAGCTGGGTGTGTTGGTGCACACTTGAAATCCCAGCTACTCAGGAGGCTGAGACATGAGAATCACTTGAACCTGGGAGGCAGAGGTTGCAGTGAGCCAATATTGTGCCATTGTACCCCAGCCTGGGTGACAGAACAAGACTGTGTCTCAAAGTAATAATAATAATAATAATAACAACAATAATACTTCTTCCCTCTGGTGTGATTTCAAACTCAGTGACCTCTTCCAGTCCATACTGACAAAGTCATCAAGTCCTAGAAGAGTACCCACAATTTCTTTATTGCTCTTCACCACAATGTGAATTCTTTTGTCTACAAGCTCTAGCAGCAACAGCTGGGCAGGGAGGTGCCATAACTATGTAGTTAGCCGCCATAACTATGACGGAAGTGGGATGTTTAGATTTTTAAAATGGAATGAAATCCAAGCTAACTGGTAAACTGATTTTAAAAACTGGATTTTTAGACATTTTACAATTTTAAAAAAAGAGTTTGGCCGGGCGCGGTGGCTCATGCCTGTAATCCCAGCACTTTGGGAGGCTGAGGTGGGTGGATCATGAGGTCAGGAGATCGAGACCATACTGGCTAACATGGTGAAACCCCGTCTCTACTAAAAATACTAAAAAATTAGCCGGGTGTGGAGGCGGGTGCCTGTAGTCCCAGCTACTCAGGAGGCTGAGGCAGGAGAATTGTGTGAACTTGGGAGGCGGAGGTTGCAGTGAGCCAAGATCACACCACTGCACTCCAGCCTGGCAACAGAGCGAGACTCCGTCTCAAAACAAAACAGAGTTTCTGTAATCTGATTAGTATTATGTTTTTAAACTTTTTAAAAATAGATGTTTGAATGTTGCGCTTATGTGTGGTTTTAAAATTTTTGTATTGATACATTTTTAGCTTTTTTCCTTAAATGTCTTTCTTTAAAATGTTGTTTCCATTTCTTAGAAAGCTACCATGCAATGCTAGACATTTTGGTTATTTCTGTCCTCTAAAATAGGAAATATGTTTCTCATAAATTCAGAAATTATGAAAGATATAGGAATTTAGGAAAGTAACACCTAAGCATGCCCTCTTTTCTTTCCAGTTTGAATTTCAGCTCCTACCCTTTGTAGCTGTGTGAATGTGATTCAGTTACCACCTGTTCTGGTCCTTAGTTTCCTTTTCTATAAAATGGGAACATCCTCTAAATTTTGTGGTTGTCATGAGAGTCAGGGAGATGGTCTACGCATATATGATGTCTAACTTTGTGGCTGGCACATAGTAACATTTACCTTCTGCTCTGGCAAGCACTCTTATTAGCTGAACTAGGGAAGTTCTCAGGTGAGGATTGTTAGCAGCAAGCTGGTAGAGTGGCCTGTGGAATCAGAGCGAGGGTTAAAATCCATCTTTTTGCCACTGATCAGCTGACCTTAGGCAATGCCTCTCTAGACTATTTCTTCATCAGCAAAATGAGGTTAATAGAGGGCACCTTTCGGGATTGATGCACTGACTAACAGAGCTGCCTCAGAGACTGAACTCAACGAGGAGAAGGTATGATAGCTCTGATTATCTGGAGGTGGTCACTAGAATGGGCTGCCAACTGTCTTTTTTTTTTTTTTTTTTTTAAACTAGCTTACAGTCTGTTCCCTTGAAGTGTGTAAATTTTAAGAGTTCCACTGAGAGAGGAAATGTTATAAGTTCAACGACTCATTGTGATTAGATACTTTATCAAGAAACTTACTGCACATTCATTTTCCCCTTTGTTCTGCCTTTGCTGCAGCCTCACAGTTAGTCAAGTTGGCCAGAACTTCACGTTCGTGCTCACTGACATTGACAGCAAACAGAGATTCGGGTTCTGCCGCTTATCTTCAGGAGCGAAGAGCTGCTTCTGTATCTTAAGGTAAGGGAGAAGGCTTGGGCTGTTGGCTCATTCTCTGAAGCAATGTCAGCTTCTGCGTTACTCTTCCGTAATTAAATCTTCCAGCTGTTCATTTCATTTTCCTATCTGTTTCCCACAAGTCACTGCATTTGGGGAGAAGGACTTCACAATGTTGTTCTTGCACTGTAATTTCTGCAGATAATTGTATTTATTTATTTGTATCACATCCCTTGGGTGGGAAAGGGGACCATCTCTTCTGAGTAGTTTGTGGAAGCCAGAAAGTCAGTGTGGCTTCAGTGCCTTCTGCTGTTATCTGGAGCTGTCAGAAATTAGCCTGTTAGACTTTCTCTTGGACATTTTGTGTATGTAAGATTATTAATAAAGTATGTGTCTGTAGCTCAGGACATCTTGCAGACACAGACTGTGTCCGCCTTAAAGTAACACCCTTGCCCCCTTTGGGTCAGTGAATGAAGAACTGTGTCCCATTTTGGCTACCTCTGTAGAGATTTGAAAAAAGTGCAGAATCGTGTAAGAAGGCTTCTTCAGGTCTTCTGAAAGCCCCTCATACACCAGAGCCACACTTGCTTAAGGCTCTGTTTCCTTCTGCCAGAGGGATAAGCCGTGCTCTGGGGTGGGAGGATGTGTGGAAATCCGATTTTGGAGCTGCTGGCTCTGTGGACTCCTGCTGGGCGCCTCCTGAGGGGGAAGTAAAGGCATCCCCCATGCTCCCCTCTCCATCTGCCTCAGTTAAGTAGGTGTCAGAGGGGCCTGCCTCCTGTCTCTCTCTGCTCGTGTGGAGCAGTCAGGGCACGGCAGCAGGAGGTGCCCATGACAAAACCCGGGCCCCCAGGCTTGAGTTGGGTCTGGGCCTGGGGATAAAAGGCCAGACCCTCTATGGATTCCAGAAAGGGTAGCTCTCTGCAGCACTAGTCCTGTGCACTTTCTTCTTCTCATCAAGAAAAGACTGCCCCACCGACCCCTGTCCCCCAAACCCACATACTCTCACACCATAGGGGAGGAGGGGCTGACTTTGGAAGTTCCCATGCTCACTAACTGTCAATCTGGACTGCTATACATTTGCATTTCTCTACACAAATCTTAGTATCATTAGTGCTTTTAATCAGTGAAGTCGACTCTCTTCTGCACCAAGCATAGCATTTGTAACCTGGGCACGAGAGGATGACTGCTGGAGATGCTTTAGCAAGGAGGCTGCTTTGGGAGATTCTGTGTGTTCTGTTGTTCTCAAGCACCCCTCAGTAGCCCAGGCCCAATAATTACCTGCCCAGAGTATTAGACTTTGATGTAAATGATTATTTACTTTTGGATTTAACAGTGTGATCTTTTTCTTCTTAAGGAACAATTTCTCTTTCAGTTTTGTCTGTTTTGTCTGTTATATTTCAGCCCTGGCCAGGCCACTGCATATTTATACAGTTGGCCCTTGAACAATGTGGGTTTAAGGGTACTGGTACCCCCACACAGTTGAAAATCCACTTGACTCCTCAAAAACTCAACTATGGCCAGGTGTGGTGGTGGCTCACACCTGTAATCCCAGCACTTTGGGAGGCCAAGGTGGGTGGATCATCTGTTGTCAAGAGTTTGAGACCAGCCTGAGCAACATGGAGAAACCCGTCTCTAACTAAAAATACAAAAATTAGCCGGGCGTGGTGGCGTGGCATGCCTGTAATCCCAGCTACTTGGGAGGCTGAGGCAGGAGAATTGCTTGAACCCAGGAGGTGGAGGTTGAGGCAAGATTGTGCCACTGTACTCCAGCCTGGGCGACAAGAGCGAAACCCCATCTCAAAAACAAAGCAAAACAAAACTCCACAAAAACTTAACTACTAATCCATAGCCTACTGTTTGCTGGAAGCCTTACCTGTAACATAAACCGTTGACTAACACATATTTGTATGTTGCATATATTATATTTTATATAAATTACTGTATTCTTACAATAAGGAAGGGAAAAGTTATTAAGAAAATCATAAGGAAGAGAAAATATATGTGCTGTTCATTAAGTGTTAGTGGATCATCCTAAAGGCCTTCATCCTCATCATCTTCATGCTGAGGAAGAAGAGGAGGAGTTGGTCTGCTGTCTCAGGCGTAGCAGAGGTGGAAGAGGTGGAAGCGAGGCAGAGCAGAGGTGGAAGAGAGGAAGGTGTGACTTTTACTTTAAAAAAATCCACATATTGGCCAGACACGTGGGCTCACTCCTGTAATCCTAGCAGTTTGGGAGGCTGAGGCAGGCAGATCACCTGAGGTCAGGAGTTCAAGACCAGCCTGGCCAACATGGTGAATCCCTGTCTCTACTAAAAAAAAAAAAAAAAAAAACAAAAATTAGCCGGAGTGGAGTGGTGGGGGCGGTGCCTGTAATCCCAACTACTTGGGAGGCTGAAGCGCGAGAATCGCTTGAACCCAGGAGGTGGAGGTTTCAGCGAGCCGAGATCATGCCACTTCATTCTACCCTGGCCTACAGAGCGAGACTCTGTCTCAAAAAAAAAAAAAAAAAATCTGTGTATAACTGGACCTGAGCAGCTCAAGCCTGCCTTGTCCAAGGTCAACTATGTATTCGTTTGGAGGTGGTGAGGCTTAAACTGAGTTCTCAGAGTTTTGCAAAAAGGTTTTCCCCCATAATATGTTTGGGTTACAATGTTTCTTTCCAAGCTGTGTGTGTGTATGTGTATGTATACTCTAAACTGGCACTATCACTCAGCAAATCTTGATAATAGAAAAGTATTTATTTAAAACTTTACACTTAAATTTGCTTGTCTCTGATTCTGATGTGTGACTCTGTGTGCCTATACAGGTAGGATCACGGATTTCATATTTGTGAGAAGCCAGTTGAATAGTCTTCGTGCTGTCATCCTTTAGAATGAAAAACAGCAGGAATTGATGTGTTTTTTAAATCTGTTACAATAGGTTAGAACTATGGAGAAAAATTCGGTGGGTTAATTCATTCATTTGTGTGTCAGTTCTTAATTGAATGCCTACTATTAGCTAGTCCCTGTCCTTGAGGAGTTCCCAGACTAGCTGGGGAGATGGATGATCACAATACAGCGTGCTGTATCTAATACACAGAATGATCCCAAGGCATAGTGTCTTCTTACTGTTGCTTTTCTAGTGCCAGAGGATAGTGACTGTGGCTAAAAATACAAGAGTCCTAGATGAGTTCTGGAACATGAACTTTATGAGTATTTAATATGAGGGCAGAGAAGCTATCTTTTCCAGCTTGTGTGGAAATAAAGAGCACACCCGCAGGACACTTTCCCTGTGTTGGGTTTGGGAACATTGCTAAGCTGAGTCTAGCATGTAAATGGAAGGGTTTACTGTTAAAACTGGATGACTGTTTGGCGGTATATCCATTGGGGAGTAGAGAAGTCTGCCAAGAGAATGAGGGCTCAGTTTGGGTCTAGGTTACATTGTTGCATTGTCCTCTTCTGCTGCTCAGTCTCCTTGCTTTCTTTAGATACTTTCTCTTTAGTTAACCTGTGCCTTGAGGTCCAGTCACCCTTCACAGTGTGCCCAGGGCTATGGCTCAAGTCTACTCATAAACCACCTCTACTTTGGCTTTCTATTTCTTCTCTTAAGGAATGTAGCTCTCAGTTATGACATCTGTGCACACGTAGCCCCTGTGGTTCCAGGATTTAGCTTCACTTCCTCCCTGCCTGATCTCCCAAACTGCTATACTTCCTGGCCCATATGAACTACTCAGTCTCTACTTTCACATGTTTACCCATCCTCCCAGACTCAGCCTAGGCACTTCAACAGAGTAGCCTTCCCCATGTAGAGGTAATCATTTCCTCTCTGGAACACCCAGTTTGCTTTGCATTCTTCAGTACACACTCATAACCTTGGTCCTCCTTTGTTTTCCTCCTATTGGAAGGTCAACTCTTTAGGGGTAAAGGCTGGATCTTAATTAACTGTGTATCTCCAGCATTTAGTGTAGTGCTTAACCAAGATACTGTGTGCATTGTGATCAGAGAAGGGGAAATGCATCAAGAATGGGAGGGCAGGGCACCAAAGACTTTGAATGAGAGGACAAGTGTCATGAGACATAAATTCAGAGAGGAAATATGAAATAGTTGTTGGAAGAAGTGTGATTCACATTACCAAACTCATTTCATGCTAGTTATAAGAGATGCACCTTTTAATCTCACAATGGAGGTTCAATGTTGAGTGATAGGCATTTTGTCCATGAAAGGTTAAGCCATCTGTATTTTAAAATTTAAACTTAATTTCACAATGAAAGGTTTTTAGACACCCTTTATGCAACATAACCTACTTATTAAGTTCCTTTTTATTTTCTGTTCCTCCCCACTAGGGCATGAGCTCCATGAAGGCTGGGAATTTTTATGTTTTTTTCTCCCCCATAAATACATCCAAAGTTTATTGAAGAATATTCTGGCTCATAGCTGACACTCCCAGCTAGTCTGGGAACTCCTCAAGGACAAGGACTTAGCTAGTACTTGTTTTATGAAGGAATGAATGGGGAAATAAGCCCATGTTTATTAAAAAACATTAAAAACATTGGTTTGAACTCGTTATACCAGCTAACCTTGGCAGAAACCTAGTCGTACCAAACAAGTCCCATTAACAGAAATGCCACTATAAATCAAATGCATTATTTCCTCCCATAGTTGACTAGTTCCTGTCACTGAAGAATTTTACTCCTCCTTGAGATTTGCCACATTATTTAATGAGTTCCTGGATGGGAGTTGATACTAAATTAAAAACACCAGCTAGGAGAATAGTCATTATGGATTAGTTACTCTCCATCATAAACACAGGGATATGAGAGCATTTTAGCATTTTCAGATTGCACCATCTAAGTCTGATGCAATATATGCATTTATCTCTGAAATCTTTCAATATTATAAAACAAAGTGACCTAGAATTGAAATTTTGTTATGACATTTGATATTTGATTTGCCCCAATGGCACATACTCCATCAAGGCCTAAAACTGTAGTGAACGATGCTATTTCTAGCCAACTTCTGGTTCTGGATCAACAGAAGGAACACAAGAGTTCAAAGCTTTAAATTTGTGTTTGAGGGTTATGGGGAGATATGTCATACAATAATTAAATACCTTTTGTCTTTTATAAAGGAACTACACAAATATTTGCCCTACAGTTTTCTCCTCCTTCCATTGGGATCTTATTGAAGCTCTTAAGAAAGCTGTAACTGTCCTTACACCCAAATAAAACTCTATTTTTATTATACATTTTGGGAAGAAAAAAATTTTTTCCTCAAGATGCTGTGTAAATTTTTTTAGTTTAACTTTTTAAATTTTTATTCAATTAAAAAGTATCTGAGTACCTAATATATACCCAGAATGGGCGATACATAACACTTGGTCTCTGGCCTTCACTTATCTCAAGGCCCCTTAACATAAACACAGAGATCTAGCCCCAGGTCTCCATTTGCAAACTCTTCAGATACTGCACTCATCCAAGATTTTGATGAGCTGAACTTTCTGAACTTGGTAGTACAAAATGAAAAAAAAAAAAAAAAAAGTAAGTACTTCTTGTCATTTACCAAATGTAAAATCTAGTATGTTTCTAGGTACACTATTCACGGACCACCTCTGATTTTGATATCCACCTCCCACTGCACTTCTGCTACCCTCACTCTTTTAGGAACTGCTCAATCTTTGGGATGGGAAAATGTAAACAAATAATTAAAATATAATGTGATCAGTGTTGTTTTAAGAAAATATATTTATGTGTAAGGTTCTTCAGAGTCACAGATTAGACAGTGCCCATCTCTAACTTGAGAATAAGAGAAAGTGTTACTGATGGGTTCCAGTTAAACTGAGTCTTGCAGAATGAGTGGGGGCTTGCCTGGAGGAAGATGGGAGAACAGCTCTCTCAGCAGTGAGAACTGATACGCAAAGGCCCCAAGAAATGAAAGGTATAGGAAGATGAAAGGATGCTGAGAATGCAATGAGAGAGAGCAATAGCAAGAGATGATGCCATGGAAGTCTGGGGCCCAATTGTGAGGAGTGTGCTCAAGATTTTCGATTTATCTGGTAGCAAATGGAATGCTGACAGCTGGTTTCGGGTAGACATTAGAGATGCTGATGTTTGTAGACCAATGCGAAAGTGATTTTTTTGAATGTGAAATGTGCTTGGATTGTTCTGGTTATTGTTTGAGGGGATGTTGCATGTCACTTTGGAGGTAGCACCCAGATTTAGACTGGATTTTTCAAACCTCAACTGCAGGGATTTTGTTTTGTTTTCTTTTAAAAACAAGGATAGTGATCATCCTTCCTTCCATGCTACTTGGCATATGGACTTGAGTCTAAACCTGAGTGTTATTCAGTGAGAACCTTCTTCCTTCTGGGGCACTTTCTGATGTCATGACTGGAATGACCATTGCATCCATTCTTAGCTGTGTTACATTCATTTTCACTCAAAACACAGAAAAGCTCCATTTCCACGGAACAAAAAAGAAGCTAGAAGTAATAAAGGAGTCTGGTTTTAAGAACTTTGGCTTCCCTTGCTGACTGTTCCTAGTGTTTTTAAGCAACACATACAGTTCAGGAATAAAATCAGAGGACTCTGTTTCCTCAGGCAGGTGCGATGGCAGAAGCCCTTTTGGATGGTGTGTTAGCTGCTTTAGTTTAAAATAAGTATTTGAGAGGTGGGGGAGGGAGTCAGGGAGGAAGGCTGTGGGGACAGCTCCCAGATTTTTACCTTGAAAGCAGGTGCTGCTGAAATATTCCAGAAACAGATGGAATCTCCTATTCTTGTTTTAAGCTATTTATGGTTGTCTCGCCTGAGGGTACCCTGCTATACAAAAATGCACAGCCTGATGTTTGAGGGCAGTTGGGCATCAAAGCCAGGGCCCCTCTGGGAGAAATCAGCCTTTCTTCGCAGTGCCTTAAATGCCATTCTGGAAACCTGGGTCTTTCATACCATTTAACAGAGGACTTTCCTTTGCCTTTTGAGTGTTTCTGTCTCTCTGGAACGGTTTGATTTCTTTTTAATTCTTCTCCTTAAAAGTAAGCTGGGTACTGTGTTGTTCTTGTTATTCTCTGGATGGTCAGTTGGCAGAAGGCCCCACAGCTAAGGCAGATTGATAATTTCACTGATTGTGGGTCTCAGAACATGGCTTCTGTCAGAAGCTGAACATAGAGGATGGGCCAGGGAGGCTGTTCTTTCCTAGGCCCAGAGCCCTTCTGAGTTCCTCAGTATTTTGAAAGGCTTGTGTGGGTGCAGGGCACAAGGTGCTCTTCAGAACATCACTTTGTGGGAGGTTATAACTGTTTTCTCTGAATTAAAAAAAAAGAAGTGGTTGGGGAATGTTGCATGTTTTATTGCCATACAGATGCCTTCATACTTAGAAACATATAAAATCCTCTGGGGAGCCACAACTCAACAATAGTAACAAGCTGTACAGTTTAAAGAAAATCACCTTTGAAGAGAAGAAAGAGAAATAGCTGAAACTGCCCTTGCACTCCCAGCGGCCTGCTGTTGGAGGTTGATTTGAGGGCTGGGAAGCTGCGCAGTTGGAAGGACAGGTGTGTCTTCTGCAGTGGCCATGGGGGCTGGAACCAGCAGCTAGCCTCAGGCTGTCCACTGCGGGAGGAAGCTCCCTTTCTCCTCCTGATCCTTTTCAGAGGACACCATCCTGGCACAGCCTTCCCTCAAGCAACCTGACCCTAGGGTTGTAGGGTATTTGAAACTCCAAGACTTTGGGTAAGAGATTTTTTATTTTTGAGATGGGATGAGTTGTAAACCTTACAAGAGATGTGATATTTTCTCACTCTGTTTTGGAAACAGAACACTTCCTTGTCATAATGCTCATGAAGCTTAGTACAGGGCAGGAAGTGAAACCACCTCAAGAACTCCAGGAGTGTAGTTCTGCCTTGTTTTTTGCTCCCCACCCACCCCGCATTCTTCAATCATTTTGCTACCTCTAGCGACTACTGGTGATTATATCATTTTCATTTATTTTTATAGCAATCCTATGAAATTATCTCCATTGTAGAGATAAAGGGGTTGAGGCTGAGAGAGATGCAGTGACTTGCCCAAGATCTCGAGGAGAAAGTTAAGGAATCTGATTTGGAAGCTAAAATCCAACCCAAAATTTATACTCTCAACTGAAAATTCTGTCTTCCTGCCACCAAAGCAACTTTTACTGCTTTCAAAAGGTTATTCATCCTCTCTTTCTATATGTATATATTTAGCTTAAAAAGACATAATGGGTAGCTTGCCCTTGCAGAATGAGCTCAGAGGTGAGCTTAAAGAGCTTTCAGAAGTAATGTACTACAGTTCACCCTCATCTTATAAATAATGAAAATGAAACATGAATAAGACAGGAAGATTTTTGTTCCAAGCTCTTTGGCTGGTGAATGACAGTCTTCTGACCTCCAACCCAGGGTTTTGCCCGTGTTATGGCGATGATTCTTCCAACTCAGGAGAATGAGCCCAAGGCCAGCTGGAACTAATGTTTCTTCAAGACTCAGTAGCCCCTGATTAGTGTTAAAGAGTCACATTCCCATTTGGTTAGCATCATTATGACCAATGTGAATAATCCAACTATGTGATTATAGAGTGAACAAGATGATCAGTTCTGTTTAAATCCAATGCAAGGTATGTTTGAATGGAAAACCAGTGAAATAGAGCCTGTCTTTCGAAAGAATCTCAGAATTCCACATGAGGGACCCTTTTTGGGAGATGAGAAAGCATTCTACAGGAGAGGCTTCTTGGTGCTTTTTGATTGAGTTTGAGTGTCAGCAATTTTTCTTGGACCTCCCTGCAAGCCAGCCACTTTCCTTCAATAGCAATAAGCAGAAGGCATTTATCTGAGCCTGATCTTTGCTTTTCACTGGGTGGGAGGTGGAAAAGAAAATGACTCAAAATACACCTCACACCTAAAATTGCCCTTCGCTTCCAAGCTACACTCTTAAGAGCAAGATAGACTCCTGAATACAGGAGTCTGAATTTAAGTTGTCTGGCCCTCTCAGGGATCAGTTTTAGAAGCAGTAGGAAGCCTAACATCTCTCCATCATGGAGAGGCCCCGAGAGACTGCAATAATAGTGTACTTCTTTACAGAAAAATCATGGTGCCTGTGATAGAAGTTTGAAGACCCCACAATTCCAGCAATCAATTATGAGCCACTTATTTTTAGGATGTTATTTCTTAAGATTATAAAGATATACTTTCTCATTAGAGAAATTTGGAAAACTGCAGAAAAGAAAAGAAATTTATCATCCCAGCATGCTGATAATGACTAAGGGTGTTTCCTTCCCTGAACTGGGATGATGCTGTAGGTATAATTCTGTATCTAGCCTTTTCACTTATTAAATTGTAAGCATCTTTACATATCATTAAATATTCTTTCCTGAGAATGTTTTTAACTACATAATTTATTTCTGTGAGATTGATTTATAATATAAGGAAAGAAGCTCTTAGTAATCTGAAAGAATATTTCTTGCTAAGGCTTATCATAATTCTTTTTAAAAATGCATTTGCTGTACTGTCGTCATTCAGCTAACTACTTGGTATTTTGTTAAGAAACCCTCAACTATTTTTTTATCTTCACATGTGAGCTATTACCTGATTCCTGACAATGAAGAATAGTTATTAGCTTCTGAAGCAATGAACAGAAGAGTATAAAAATAGTATCAAAAGTCTTGGTTAAAATCAAGTGGCAAATAACGTGTTGAGTTTATGTTTCCATATTTTATTTTGTATATTTACATCTTCAGAGTAAGTAATATTTATTAGCATGAGTTGTAAAATGCAAGTTGTAACATTAAGGGAACACTTTTAAAATTAGATAGCAATATAATTTTGAAATTAGGAATATATTACATTCCAAGTGAAAGCAAATTACATGTATCTCAAAACTTTATATAAACTTATGGAAGTTTTAAATATTGTAGAGAAAATTAAATTCTATGTATTGTAGTATGCAGTGGAAATTAAATAGGCTTTGATTTCCTGCTCATGGGACTTGAAACTACCAGTGATCTACGCAAAACCAAGGGCAATTGTTGTGCTTTAGCTCAATCCACAAGTGTTAAACTATCACATGGAGATTTTTAATCCCTTATCTATAATGGAAAGCGATATTTATTACAGAATTAATTCTGAGAGGCATCATTTATGGTTTCTAATCCATTCTACTTCAGATGCCTTTGAAGTGAAGTGGTGGGGTTTTGCATGTGGGGTTGATTGTCCCGTTGTTCATTTGCACAGTCTGGTATTTTCACTCGCTCTTGATGTGAATTATGCAGCAAATTCACCAAAATGCAGCAAAAAGGTTTGGCTTGAAAACTTTTACATTTTACAAACCCGTTTTAAGAGTGTGGTAGAAGAAGTTGGGTGAAATTCAGTGTCCTGCAGTTTGTTGTCTAAGCTCCTTGTGATGACTGACTGATTTCTTTTTTATTTTAATATTTTAATTTTAAAATTCTGGTTCTATCAGAAAACAAGTTTTTAAGTGGTTAAAAAACAAAAACACACTGCAAACAAAAACAACCCCAAGCCAAAACAGACTCTAAAGAATGTATGTTTGCTAGTATACTGTTTTCTGCTGAGCTAGGATTTTTACTATCACTTTTGTAAATTTAGTAAATTTGGATACCAATTTTGGAGAAACGTTAATTTGTGCTTTTTCTCTTTTATTAGTATATGAAAATTATATCCAATATTGATCATGGTTATTGAGTAAAGATAACTGTTGTCCTCTGATCCCTGAAAACAAAACTTGTATAAGTATCTTTTCATTGTACTCTTTGTTAACATTCTCCAAAGATTGCAATTCTAGGTCTTTTTATTTGAAGGGATGGTTTAACTTTCAAGGACTCCCATGAACTTGTCCATTCCTCAGATTTAGTGTACTCTAGTGTCCCTAATCTGAACGTCCAAAATCCAAAATGCTCTAAAAGCTTTTTGAACACCAACACGATGCTCAAATTAAATGTTCATCAGAGCATTTTGGATTTCCAAATTAGCAGTGCTCAATATTCTGCAAATAGTCCAAAATCCAAAAAAAAATCTAAAATCTGAAACATTTCTGGTCCCAAATGTCCCAAATGTTTTGGATAAAGGATATTCAAACTATATTGTAATGGAACAAACATTGGTGCTATACTTTGATTTTTTTTCAATCTTCTTAAAAACTGGATTTATAATAAAAATATTTTAACTTGGCTGTCATTTGTTCTTTGTCTCAGTTATTTCAGTGGCAAATTGTGGATAATACTAATGGAGAATATTGTTCTAAAGATTAAATAAAACAGTAAATACTTGATAAAGTTCCCTGTATATTATATCCATTGTGTAAATGTTTGATCACAACCCTGTGCTTTTCCTTTTGTAAACTGTGAAATATAACCTGCAAACAGAAAAGGGCATCGAATGTACATATACACATTCACAGACACATAAGTAAACATAAATATACAGCAAATACCCATGTGATTACCATCAAAGTTAAGAAATTACTAGCACGCTGATATTAATTTTTTCACCTATGTATACATCCCTAAGTAGTGTAGTATAGCTTTATTTGGTTTTGAACTCTCTGAGTTGCCTTATACAATTTACAATTGTTATTTTCAGTATTCTTTTGCTTAACCTTTGAGATTCACCCATGCTGTTGCTTATAGTTGTAGTCTGTTTTCTTTGCTATCTAGTGTTCTGTGTTGTATGATGATATACCACAGCTGGTTTATGTAATTTTCATTTATTTTTATAGCAATCTTATGGAATTGTCTCCATTGTAGGGATAAAAGGGTTGAGTTGTTTATGCATGTAACTGTAGGTGGCCATTGGACTGTTTCTAGCATGTGACTTTTATGAACATTCTTGAACAGCTATACTGGTGCACATAGACTTAACTTCTGTGTACTGTATGTATCTAAGGAGTTGAATAGTTGTGTCATAGGACATGTATATTATTGACTTTATTGGGATAAATGCCAAATTGGGCAATTTTGTTCTATTAAGCCCAATCAACTTTATTGGGATAATGCGAAATTGTTTCCTTACATGGTTTCACCATTTTCTGCTTCTGCAAGGTGTGGATGAACATTCCGTGTGCCGCACTGCTGCCACTTGCTCCTTGCTTTTTAAAGAAGACACACCAGCATACACTTCACTTTTTTCAAAGCCCATGAGATCTAGGTATTATTACCCTTATTTACTTCTCCAAACATTAATCTGGTCTTGTCGTTTGCAGAGGTATTGCTAGAGAAGGAGACAGTCCCTGGAGTTGTGAGAGAAAGTTGATCATTATCTGAAAGGTAAAATGAGTTACACGGTGGCATGACATAAGAGTGTGGTCTAGTGTCAGAGTAGGGGCTGCATTCCAGTTGTCTTGATTTGGAAATGAGCTTCTGGTTACTCCATTTACTCTGTCCGAGCCTTAATTTCCTCATATCTACTTTTTTGGTGAGGATTAGAGATAATATAAGTAGGCCAGGCACAGTGGCTCACGCCTGTAATCCCGGCACTTTGGGAGGCCGAGGCAGGTGGATCACCTGAGGTCGAGAATTCGAGACCTGCCTGGCCAACATGGTGAAACCCTGTCTCTCCTAAAAATACAAAAATTTGCGGGGCATGGTGGTGTGTGCCTGTTATCCCAGCTACTCGGGAGACTGAGGCAGGAGAATTGCTTGAACCTAGGAGGCGGAGGTTGCAGTGAGCTGAGATTGCACCATTGCACTCCAGCCTGGGCAACAGGAGCAAGACTGTGTGTCCAAAAAAAAAGAGCTAATATAAGTAAAGAACATTGGCAAGGTGGTGGTGGATATCTCACCACATTGCATAGTGTGGTAGATATTGAAAGGTAGACCAATTGTCATAGGTGAGATATATGTGGGCATGCATGTGACACAGTGCACTTGAGCCTAGGTTATACCAGCTTGCAGATGACACTTGATAATGAGGTAGGCACTTACACACTGTTGGTCAGGTTGTAAAATGGTCCAGCATTCTTGGAAAACAATTGGCAATATATATTCAAAACCTTTAACATTTTTTCCACGTTGGGGAATCTTTTATGAAAAACTCAGAAATATAAGTACAGATATATGGACAATGACATTTAGCATATAGAGTGAAAAGTTAGAAACAATTTTAAGGCCTAGAAATAGAGGATAGTTAAATTTAATTAGATACCATGAAGCCATTAAAATTGGTTTTGGTGATTATTTGATTACATGGAAAATATCCAGTACTTAATTTATAGAAGAAAAGCAAGAGACAAATTTTTATATATGATATTATCTCCATTTTGTAAAAAATACATAGGAAAAAAATGACTTGGGTGATCGGATCCCAAAGTATTAATGAGAATAGTTAAGTAATGTTATCATGTTATCATGGGTGTTTTTAATTTTCTTCTCTTTAATGAAGTAGTTATCCTGGCTGTTCCATCAAGCTCAATCCAAATATTCACTGCACGATAATTTACATATTTTTTAGTTTGGAAACATTATAACCACCTTCATGTATCTATCTCATGATTTCAAATATAGAATGCCACAAACGGCAGTACTTTAGCTAAGATAGTAACTGATACTCTAGTACCTGTTTCCCCACTAAGTTTGTGAAATGGACTTGCGCTCTGAAATCAGACCTGTGTTCAAATTTTGATTCTACGCCTTACTAGATCTAAGGGCATAAACAAGTCATGTCACCTTTCTGAACATGTTTCCTTAACTGTAAAACAGAAAGTACATCGCACGATAGCTTTGAAGATTATGAAGAGATTTTTTTTTAATTTAAATTTAAATTTTTTTATTTTTTAAATTTTTATTATTTTTTGAGATGGAGTTTCACTTTTGTTGCCCAGGCTGGAACAACAATGGCATGGTCTCGGCTCACTGCAACCTCCACCACCTGGGTTCAAGTGATTCTCCTGCCTCAGCCTCCTGAGTAGCTGGGCTTTATAGGCACCCGCGACGACGCTCAGCTAACTTTTGTATTTTTAGTAGGGACAGGGTTTCACCATGTTGGTCAGGCTGGTCTCAAAACTCCTGACCGCAGGTGATCCACCCGCCCTGGCCTCTCAAAGTGCTGGGATTACAAGAGTGAGCCACTGTGCCCGGCCAATTTTTAAATTTTATTTTATTTTACCTATCTGTCTGTCTGTCTGTCTGTCTATCTTTTGGGACTGAGTCCCACTCCATCGCCCAGGCTGGAGTGCAGTGGCACGATCTTGGCTCACTGCAGCCTCTGCCTCCCGAGTTCAAGTGATTCTCCCACCTCAGCCTCCCAAGTATCTGGGATTACAGGTGCACAACACCATACCCAGCTAATTTATTTTTAGTAGAGACGGGGTTTTGTCGTGTTGGCCAGGCTGGTCTTGAGCTCCTGACCTCAAGTGGTCTGCCTGTCTCGACCTCCCAAAGTGCTGGGATTACAGGTGCGAACCACCATGCCTCGCTCAGGAGAGATTTTTTTTAATGGACATACCATGCACAGTGCATAACCCGTCTTTGGTATTCAGTCCAAGGCAGTAATTCCCATGTTGTCTGTCAAGACTTAAAAATATCATTATACACGGCACCATTGATGTAAAAATATTTTTTCAGGGGGAGAAATGACTGTGTTAAATTTTTAGTTTGTTCCCAAAATGCATTTTGATTTCAGAAATGTTAAAGGAGTTCCTCTTAATTGAGAAATGTTAGTATTAATTTCAAAGTTGGATATTTAGTATCTGTCCTATGCATTATCACCATTCTCTACTCACCTAGTTGACCTTTTAATTTTCTCTGAAATTTTTATCTTATTTCTGTAAAATGACTAGGAACTTATTCCCAATGCGTGCCTCAAACCTGCTTTTTATGGCCTCAGGATCTCTGTCATAACCCGTTTTATGCTTTCACAAACTGAGCCCCTGGGGAGCTGTCTGCACTTTTCCGTATGATCCAGCTGAATTCCTTCCCTTCCCCACTCAAGCCCTTTGATTTGCCAGGTTTTTGTTCATCTACCCTAAGGATGAACTGAGATTGCTGAGCATGGCCTCTCTTGTGGTGCAAAGTGAGAATTGTTTTTAATTGAGCAGAAACATGTGGAAGGATCAGGAATATCTCAAGGGATTACAGAAAAATTCCAAATTTGTACTACTTACAGCTTGTGTTTAGAACAGGGTCTGCTGGGAATAAATGTTAGTTAGTGTGGCCTGTGACCTTAAAAACTGTTGACATGGACTTCAGCCAGAAACTAGCCACAGACCTCCTTTGTTAAACTCATTCATAGCTCCTTGAAAACTCTAGTCAGTGAAAGTTGCCAGCTCCAATCTAAGCATAGCCTTTTTTTTTTTTTTTTCCCATGCTTTGGAAACAGAGGACGCCCCTTAACCAGCAGGCCTTCTTTAATAGGACTACATGGCCTAAACGCAATTGGAATTGACAACTTCCTGGCTTGGGTTTGCCAACTGGCAGAGCTGTGAGGCCGAGGGGACAAACAGCGTTGGGGCGCTATGCACTTGTGTTTATGTATGTGCAGAGGAGACTGAACTCTAGAGCATGGTGATACCCTTCGCTCTGAGAGCAATGCTCTGGCCTGAATTGGACATGTCTTTCAAATGTTCTGCTGGAATAGACACATCAGAATTATCCCTCAGTACTTTCTTTTTAAAGAAAAGGAAAGAAAATAACTGCCCTTTCTTTTTTGATAGGAATGATCATGGCTTTTCCCCTCTCTGCTCAGAATCCTTGATTTAATCCTCTTTTCGTCAGTGTTGTGCTATGTTGCTCAAACATAAAATGAGAACTTGGAACTCGGATTGGGGAATTATCATTTGTTGAAGGACACTCAGCACCCACTCACTCTGCAGCTTTATTTAACAAAGTTTAGTTTCATATCAAGGTGAAGGGGTAACCAGGATGTCTCTCTATTTTACTTATTGAGGAGACTGAGCAATGAGGAGGTTAAGCAATTTCTTCTCCCTTTCTATCAAAAGAACCCTAAGGAAAGGCCTTAAACAATTACGATGCTGCCTCTCTAAACCAGCATAGTAACTGAGATAGAAATTAATATTTTTCCTAGTTCTTGTCTTTAATCCAAAAGACTACATTGTCTGAAATATCTGAAATTTTGGAAAATGGATAAATGGATCAGGCTAAAAAGAGGAAGTAGTTATTCTGCTTACAGAGTTTCCTTTGACATTGTTGACACTGATGGTGGGTAGGAAAGCTAGCTTAGTTATGGATTGTCATTCAGAGATATCTGATCATGTCCGTTCATATCTCTTTCCACTTAATCACTTGTAAAATTTTGATTGTTGGAGTAGAATATTTATTTCCAGTTATGCCATTGAAATTGTTTTTAACATAAATACTCGAGCAGACTTATCACTTCTAAAAGCTGCTGAGGTTTGGTGTGATTTCAGCCAGGCATGTGTGAGGAGAAAAAAAGGAATGTTACGTTGGCCTAGGAATATGGAAGCTTTGAAAGAAGAAATTATATAATTTCCTAGAGAGGGTACAAGAATTTAGATGCCATTGAGAGAACCCTTAACAGTAGCTGACCCCTAGTAGATTCTATATAAGTATTTATTGAATGAATAAAAGTTGCTGAAATAACTATTTCCTAGTCCTGTTACTTGCCTGTCCATACTCTTTCTCTCTCTCACTTTCCCTTCCTCAACATCTTTCTTTGCCTGAGAACATTTATTTGTTCCGCAGAAAGTAGGTGATGCCATCATGTTTAATTACCTAACATTCTAAAGCACAGCTTGTAGATTGAGAACTAGATTCAAATTCTGACTTATGAGCCATGTGATAAATCATATCACTTGACTTGTCTGATCCCTGTTTCCCACATCTGTACAATACAGATAATGAGGCCTACTTTGTAAAGTTGTTAACATATGTGTAAATATATTATATAAGATACCTAATTTAGGAGTTAGCAACAGAGTTTTTTTTTTTCTAGGGAGGAATTTCATATGTTTTTCCACATATGCTTTTCTCCTGCTCTCAAAGGGAATAATAAGGAAAGGTCTCAAAGAGTTTGCTACCTCTACAGATCTCCCTGCTCATTCAGGGAAAGTAGTTACTGGGTAGACCAGCTAAGAGTAACTGAAAGTGTCCCAGACTCTAAATGGGAGATTTATAATAGCCTGTGGGAGTTGTTTAATGCTTATCTTCTGTACCTGTACTCTATACTGAAAGTAGATTAGATCGTTAGAAAATATGTTTAGACAGCTGACTAAGAAAATCAGATTTCTATTTTTGCTTGCTTTTTTTGACAAAAAGATAATCTCAGAACATTAAGCAGCATAGAGAATTATGGAGAATTATCTGAACTTAAGTTCCCTTTTGCACAGGAGTTTTTATTTTTTTTCCAACTTTTAAGTTGAGGGGCATATGTACAGGACATGCAGGGTCGTTACATGGGTAAACATGTTGCGCAGGATTGCACTGTAAGTGCTCCCCTTCTTAAACGCACTTAAAGGTGGTTTTGTAAGAATTAATTCTAAAACTCTCCCAATGTAAACTGATAAATCCATGTGGTCTTAGAACCTGTGTGTGAGTTATGTGACCCTAACCCTTGGTGGTTTGTGTGAATAGCAAATTATATGAAGCCTTTTTTTTTTTTCCTCCTATGTACCAGGGAATTAAGAAATGCTCTGGAAAAGAATGAAGAACTCTGGTGTGTAGAAGAGGGAAGAATTTTTTTTTGTCAGATTTTATTTTACTGCAATATATTCCCTTAAGATTTCACAAGATGAGAGTATGTCATCTTTTTTCTAAAGATTTTCTCCCTAATGCTACCTCATTTTCTAAACTTTCATTAATAGCTCTTTGCAGCTGAAGCAAATATTTTAGATCTTTCTTGTGCTCTCCTCCAGCTGGGAGTGTCTTTCACACATCAAAGGCAGATATGAGCCTCTCATTAAAAGATAGTATGAGTTCATCATCTTAGAAGAGTAGGACCTGAAAACCTGAGATAACTTTCAGCTGCAAGTCATATCTAAGCTGGACTGAGATTTTTCTGTGGGTTACCGCATTTCTTTTCTCAATTCATCACTCCCAGGTGCTCTAAAATCTGACTTTCTCTCTTAGTTTTATTTGTAACTGAAAGTTATCTTTATTCGGAATACAAAGTTAGTTGTAGAGGTTAGGAAATATAAATGTTTTAACATTTATTTTTAATAAGAAGATTAGGACTCTGGAAACTTAGGAAGCAAGCCCAGGGTCTGCTTGTTATTTTCCCTCTCCGTCCTTCTGCACACTTTTTTGTGCGAGGCCTTATTAATATCCTCTCACTGCACTGCCTGCTCCAGTGTCTATAAGGTAATTATTTGAAACTTCGTAAGTCAGCTCTGAAAACTCCACAAATCCTCCTCTTCCTAACTTTTGCTAATGAAAAGCAACCCTGAAATCAGAGTGGTTGAACAGATTTCTTCAGAGTATGGAGAACAATGATTATGTCCTTCAGATTTTATTTTTGAAAAAAAATTCTAGATCCCAGTGAAGGCTGGAATGTGACATTCTATCTAAAAGCCCCAGACTAAAGGTTTTTTATCTCCTTTTGTGTGTATGTGTACGTATGCATGCTTGTGAACAAGTTATTGCAAAATGTTGCAGGTTCCATCGTTTGAGTAATAGCCACAGCAAATTCCAATTCTTTTCCATAGTATTTGCTTTTCTTACTTTGCTCAATTTCAAGCTCTGTGTTAGTATTTTCTAGCCAAAGGTGAAAGTTGTCCCCAGATAAATATTAGGATGGCCTGCCAGCCAAATCCCAGGCAACCCAGTGAATTACTCTCTTTGATAGTAGACAGGTCCAGTTCAAGTTGCTCTGAATGGCATTTAACTATAAAACAATAGCCTTAACAAAAGTTGCTGGTATCCTTGAAATGGTTTCATACCAGTAGCCAATTCTTTCAGCACTTTAGGATATGAGGCTTGTTCCATCAGAGTGCCAGCTTTTGGAGCTTTACATAGCCAATGAATGGTGAAAGAGGGAAGAGAAAAGTACGTAGATGTATTGAAAATGCATGAAATAAAAAATGAAAAGCAAGCAAACAAAAACTTCACTACACACACACACACACACACACACACACACACACACACACACACAGAAGCTGTTGACGCGGCAGTTTTTCATTCTTTATGGCTCTAGGGACAAGTTTAAATTGGGAAAAATTTTTTTATTCTCTTGTGCTGTGTTGAACAGGAAGGCAACGTTTGATGTAATCTGGCCCAGATGTCAGCAGTGTGCAGTCTTGTGATGATTATTTATCTTTAGGTTTTTGTTTTGGAAAAGGAGAATCCACAAACAATTGTTTAGGGTCATAAGCTATATTTAATGACTGTTTTTAACATTTTGTGTATGCAACAAACAAACATATATTTTAGTTTAAATATGTTTTACATTTAATTTCATTTTAGCTATTAATCTTAAAATTCTCTTTAACAAATACTGGTTATGAGTCCCTTGATAGATGTTAATGTGTTCAGTGCTTTACATTCAGGATAGCGTTCCTCTTCTTTCAATTTCTTATTCTTCTAGGAAGTTTTCTCAGCTAAGACTGTTAAACTAGTGGGCCCTTTTAAATGGTGTTTGAAAGAATTTTCTCATATAAATTTCCCAGAAGGATATCAGTATTTTGGGGTTAGAAAATGGCTTAGAATGTAAGTGGCAAAAACTTCAATAACAGCTCCCAAATGACAGTCCATTTACTCACATTTGAGGGGATTAATTATCTTGGAATTCAGGTGTCTTTGTTTTAACAGTATTGTTTTTAAAATATTTTGAAAGAGGAGCATTGCTTATGATTTATACCTGTCTCTTATCTACCCCCTCTGAAGTGCTGGTGATGGTTGCTAAGACCCCTGGAGAGAGTGGATTTTGAAATTTCATTTTGGGGATGGGAGGAGTGGGGAGTACTTTTGCCATATAATACTATTTTAAAGATCGAGGAATGTATACAAAAATCTTTGCTTCTGTTACGTTTTTTCCAAACACAACTAAGCTTTCTTAGTAAATTTAATTTGAACTACTACTCAGTTGTATAGTGAGTTGCCCTTTAAAAACTGAGTTCAGGCTGGGTGTGGTGGCTCACATCTGTAACCCCAGTGCTTTGGGAGGCCAAGGCAGGAGGATTTCCTGAGCCCAGGAGTTCGAGAGCAGCCTGAGCAACATATTGAGACCCCATGTTTACAAAAAATTAGCCAGGCATGGTAGTGCACACCTGTAGTTCCAGCTACTTGGGAGGCTGAGGCAGGAAGATTGCTTGAGCTACAGGAGTTCAAGGATACAGTGAGCTATGATTGCACCACTGCACTCCAGTGTGGGCGACAGAGTGAGATCCTGCCTCTTAAAAATAAACAAGTACAGCAACAGCAACCATCAAAACTGAGTTGAATTGAAGGCTAAATTAAACATTTTAAATATATTCCATATGAGATGCCAATATTAATTCTAACCTAGCACAATAATAATTCCAACCCAGGCAGGATTGACTCCTATTCTCCATTAGCTCACCTCATTGACTTCAATGGAATTTTTGTCTTAAAAAATGCTGAAAGATTATATTGACATTCTGTAACTTCTAGATCAGTAACCTCACAGCATTGGTAGTTAGTCCATTAAGGTAATCTTCACTGGCATCAGTGTAGGATAGCAGAAAGATGAGGAGTTTTAGGACCTGGATTCAGGTCCTGTATGTACTGCCAATAGGCCCAGTGACATTGGGCAAGATGCCTGACTTGTGTCTACCTCATCTGAAAAATGAGAGAGTTGTCAGTGTCCCTTAAGAATGAAATTGTTCTGTGATTCAAAAGATTCAAATCCAAATAATGTTATTAAATTCCAGTGAGCTCATTAGGGCTTTATTGCCATAATTCATGTTTTTTTGACAATTGTTTTCTTATTCCCAAGAATGTGTTTGAGATGCATGATCAGAGGGATTACAGAAGTTTTAGTGCAGTCTTGCTAATGCATGGCAGTATTTCTAAAAAAAAAATGTAATTGCATTTTATTGTTAGCATTGTCATCACTTTTAGATAGGACATTAAATATGAGACCTCATTTATCCCTTAAAGTAGGTAGGAACAGTGACTCTGTGATGTTCTCTTCCCTTCCCTAACAGCTTTCCTGGGGAAGCTAAGACACAGGGCAAGGGACTTTTTCCTTGTGATATCATAGCATGACCTGGCCTGGAATTCTGATGTAGTAAGGAAAGAACCACTAGGTTGGCAGAGAGACCCTCAATCTAGACTCCTCCCAGAGCCTGTTGGACTCTGACTTTGGGTATGATTCTGGGCTTCTCTCCTTCCAGAAAATGGAAATGATAACATTAGCCCTTTCAAGCTTACAACATAGCTCTTACAGGTCATGTGTTCTCATACACTCACTGAAGACCTTCTTTTTGTTTATTTGTGCCTTTAGCCTTGATAAAGACAAAACTGCGATTGGTGTGTATAATTACTATAAGGATTTTTAGTTCTCATCAGAACTACTTATCTAGCTATGAGTACATTTGTAGAGAAGGTGCAGTCTAACTAGCTAGCTTCAGTGATTTTTCTTTTTTCTTTTTTTGGAGACAGGGCCTTACTCTATCACCCAGATTGGAGTGCAGTGGCAGTGGCACAGTCTCGGCTCACTGCAACCTCTGCCTCCCAGGTTCAAGCAATTCTCCCACCACAGCCTCCGGAGTAGCTGGGACTACAGGTGCACACCATCATGCCCGGCTAATTTTTGTATTTTTGGTAGAGACTGGGTTTCACCGTGTTGGCCAGGCTGGTCTCGAACTCTTGACCTCAAGTGATCCACCCATCTTGGCCTCCCAAAGTGCTGGGATTATAGGTGTGAGCCACCACGCCCAGCCAAGCTTCAGTAATTTTTTTCTAAAAGGTGACTGTTGTTTTGGGAATTCAGAATTCTTGGTTAATAATAAAAACTTTAAAAAAGGAAACATCTCACCACTTATTGTTTTGTTACTCATGAGAGGACAATTTCTAGAATTTCAGGCAAACACTGAGCGTGGCGTATGTGTCATGGACAACCTGAGGAAATCATGATGATGGCTTTTTTGACTAGGACTTCAGAGATCATGGGAGTATCAGGAAGTCTCTGAAAGTGAGTGCCATGGGGCAGTGCAGAGAGTATGAGCTGTGGAGACAGATGGGTTTGTGTTTGCTTACCAGCTCTTGCCCACCTATGATCTTCTTACCTAATGTCTTGCAACTTATTTTTGTCATCTTTGATGTTCAGAGGTAAGGACCCACCTCAAAGGCTTGTGAGAGAGAGTGTGTACAAATTATTCAGCAGAGTGTCTGATATATAGTGGGGACTCCATGAACTCATTCCTCCCTGAATGAGCTGGCTTGGAACATCTAGAAATGGTCATAGTGGAAATAGGAGTATTTTAATTTTTATCACCTGGTTAATATTTGGAAGTTCACTGAGCCACTGAGCCTTTAGATGGATGTGCCCTTTGATATCTTCCTTGATTTTCTTGGGGGTGAAAAAAGCCCGGAATATAAACTCAGAAGGTTAAAATCCCAGCTCCTGTTTTCCCAGCAATATCTCCATGAGCATCTCCAACTTTTCTGGCTTCTCTTTCTCCATCTACATAATGAGGGCAATCATAAGTCCTCGGAGGATTGTAGCGAGGATCGAATCATAAAGTTTGATGCTGCCTGGTAGTCGTAACTGGTTCCTACACAAGTTTTACTTAGTGACAACTTGAAAGCTAATATGGCTTTTTTTTAAAAAATAAAAAAATTATTTTCCCAAGCCCTCTCTCAGGATGTGCTCATGTGAGAGGATGAGGCAGAAACTTGCTGTAATACATGCCCATCATACGTCTAGGACCAAGTGCCCTGAACATTCATGTGCATTCTCTCCTCCAGTCTTCACAGCAGTCCTGCATAGGAAGAATTATCCTCGTCTCACAGAAGAGAAGAAGGAACCTTGGAGAATAGTTATTACCTGATATTGTCAGTATTTGAACCTAGCTCCATTTGACTCTGAAGTATATGTTCCTCCCATTCTTTTGTCTTGTCCCCATCCCAAACTCGGTGCCTTATTTGACTTAGGTTAAGGAAATGTGTGTTGGGTGTCTGTAGATGCCATATACCCACTGTAGACACTGAGAATGCGGTGATACGCAAGACATGCACTTTCCCCATTTCACATGGCCCAAGATCTAAAGGCAGACGTATAATTAAACAATTAGTTGCAATATTGAACCCTGATAAATAAAGTTAAATTATTATGTAAATGAGTAGTTATCTGTGTATTTTAAACAGGCAGTTTTCTCTGAATAGGTAACTTCTGTTGGTTTCAGGGTATCACATAATCTTAAACTAGTTCTGCTTTTGGGGTGAATGTAACATCCTGTATTTCCATAACTTAAACTTATCTTGCTAAAATGTGAATAAAAACTTAATAATGACTCTGCCTCTACATAAAAAAAAAAAGTTACCTGGGCTTGGTGGCAGACACCTGTAGTCTCAGCTACTTGGGAGACTGAGGTGGGAAGATCACTTGAGGCCAGGAGTTTGAGGCTACAGTGAACTATGTGCCTCTCTGTACTCTAGCCTGGGTAACAGAGTGAGACTGTCTTGAAAAGAAGCAAACAAGAGGCCCGGTGCGGTGGCTCATGCCTGTAATACCAGCACTTTGGGAGGCCGAGGCGAGTGGATCATGAGGTCAGGACTTCGAGACCAGCCTGGCCAACATGGTGAAACCCCGTCTCTACTAAAAAGTACAAAAAATTAGCTGGTCATGGTGGCATGCGCCTGTAGTCCCAGCCACTTGGGAGGCTGAGGCAGGAGAATTGCTTGAACCCAGGAGGTGGAGGTTGCAGTGAGTCAAGATCGTGCCATTGTACTCCAGCCTGGGCAACAGAGCAAGACTCTGTCTCAAAAAAAAAAAAAAAAAAAAAAAAAAAGCAAACAAGAATATGATTCTATAAAAAGTAATATTCAGGAGTAAAAAAAGGAAGTTCTTAAAAATTAAGAAAGTGAAAGCAAGGCTGGATGTGATGGCTGCTGCCTATAATCTCAGTGCTTTGGGAGGCCAAGGTGGGAGGATCGCTTGAGGCCAGGAGTTTGAGACCAGCCTGGCCAACTAGTGAGACCCTGTCTCTACTAAAAATTAAAAATATAAAAATTAGCTGGATGTGGTAGCACATGCCTATAGTCCCAATTACTTAGGAGGCTGAAATGGGGGGATCACTTGAACCCAGGAGTTTGAGGCTACAGAAACCTATGATCACACCACTGTACCCCAGCCTGGGCAACAGAGCCAGATCCTGTCTTTAAAAAACAAACCAACTGGCCAGGCGCGGTGACTCACACCTGTAATCTCAACACTTTGGGAGGCCAAGGCAGGCAGGTCACCTGAGGTTGGGAGTTTGAGACCTGCCTGACCAACATGGAGAAACCCTGTCTCTACTAAAAATACAAAATTAGCCAGGTGTGGTGGTGCACGCCTATAATCCCAGCTACTTGGGAGGCTGAGGCAGGAGAATTTCTTGAACCCAGGAAGTAGAGGTTGCAGTGAGCCGAGATTGCGCCGTTGCACTCCAACCTGGGCAACAAGAGCAAAACTCCATCTCAAAACAACAGCAACAACAGCAACAAACCTAATAACCCATTTATTGAATGCTTACTATTTGCTTAGTGCTCTCCATGCATTCTCTCATTTAATCCTCGTTAAAAACTCTTTGAGAAGGCACTATGGCCCCCATTATACAGATGAAGAAACCTAGGTTTGGATAGATTAAGTAACTTGCCAAAAGTGATACAGCAAAACCTTGGCAGGATTCTCATTCCAGAGCCTCCATTCCTAACTAAATTCAATCAGATAAGCGTATTAGAAGATTTGTAATGTATTCATTTTTCAAAATTAATAGATCTGGTGAGACTTTTCTATTTTGATTTAGATACAGTAAAATTTCCTCATTTTGTATAATTTATTGAGTTTTGACAAATACGTAGTCATATATCTACTACCCTAACCACAATATGAACACTTCTATCATCTCCCACTCTAGTTCTCTTGTGTTGCCCCTTTTGTAGTCAAACCCTCCTCCTACTCTTAACACCTCTTCTCCATCTCTGTAGTTTTACCTTTTCCACAATGGTCCAAAAATGTAATCATATGATATTACCTTTTGGAGACTGTCTTCTTTCACATAGTAAAATGCATTTGAGATCCATCCATGTTGGTGTGTGTGTCTGCGATTTATTCCCTTTTATTATTGAGTAGGTATTCCACTGTAGAATGTATTCACAGTTTGTTTATTCACTATTGAAGGACATTTAGGTTGTTTGGGGGTTTCATGATTATGAATAAAACTGTTATAAACATTTGCACACAGATTTTGGTGTGAACACAAGTTTTTGTTTCTTTTGGACGAATACCTAAGAGTGGAATTGCTGGGTGTATGTTGCCAAGTGTACGTTCAACTTTGTAAGAAACTGCCTGCCTTCCAAAGTGGTTGTTGTATCATTTTGCATTCCCACAAGCAGGGTATGAGAGATCCAATTGTCCCACATATTCACAAACATTTTAGCTATTCTAATGTGTAGTAGGAGCTATTGTAATTTTTAAATTTGCATTTCCCTAATAATCAATGATTGGGGCAATGTCGTGCTTATTTGTCGTTTGTTTATCTTCTTTGGTAAAGTATTTGAATCTTTTGCCTATTTAATTGATTTGTTTCCTTATTGTTGAGTTTCAAGTGTTCTTTAAGTTTCTTGACATAAATCTTTTTTCAGATATATGATTTGCAAATCACATTTTGTCCCAGCCTGTTATTTATCTTTTCATTCTCTTAACAGTGATTTTTCACAGAACAAATGGTTTTAATTTTGATAAAAACATAACACATCTATCTTATCTTTTATGGATCATGTTTTCGGTGTCATGTCTAGGAACTCTTTGCCTATCCCGAGGTCACAAAGATTTTCTCCTATATTTTCTTCTCAAAGTTTTATAGTTTTATGTTTTACCTGTAGGTCTGTGATCCATTTAGAGTTAATTATTTTTAAGGTATAAGGTATAGGTTGAATTTTTTTGTAGATTGTTTTTTGTTTTGCATATGAGCATCTAGTTGTTCAAGCACCATTTGTTGAAAAGATCATCTTTTCTCGACTGAGTTATCCTTGTGCCTTCGCAAAAATTAATGGACCACACGGTATTTGTGTGGTTCTCTTTCTGGACTCTATTCTGTTCCATTTTTCTATGTATCTATCAATACTATACTGTCTTGATTGTGACTTCACAGTAAGTCTTGAAATCAGACAGCATTAATCTTCCAGCTGTGTTTTTTATTTAAAAAATTTCTTTTGTTATACTTTAAATTCTGGGATACATGTGCAGAATGTGCAGGTTTGGTACATAGGTATACACGTGCCATGGTGGTTTGCTGCCTCCATCAACCTGTCATCTATATTAGGTATTTCTGCTAATGCTATCCCTCCTCTAGCCCTCATCCCCCGACAGGCCCTGGTGTGTGATGTTCCCCTCCCTGTGTCCATGTGTTCTCATTGTTCAACTCCCACTTACAAGTGAGAACATGCAGTGTTTGGTTTTGTACTCTTGTGTTAGTTTGCTGAGAATGATGGTTTCCAGCTTCATCCATGTCCCTGCAAAGGACATGAACTCATCCTTTTTTTTTTTTTTTATAGCTATATAGTATTCCTTGGTGTATATGTGCCAAATTTTCTTTATCCAGTGTATCATGTATGGGCATTTGGGTTGGTTTCAAGTCTTTGCTATTGTAGACAGTGCTGCAATAAACATACGTGTGCATGTGTCTTTATAGTAGAATGATTTATAATCCTTTGGGTATATAACCAGTAATGGGATTGCTGGGTCAAATGGTATTTCTGGTTCTAGATCCTTGAGGAATCACCACACTGTCTTCCACAATAGTTGAACTAATTTTCACTCCCACCAGCAGTGTAAAAGTGTTCCTATTTCTCCACATCCTCTCCAGCACCTGTTGTTTCCTGAGTTTTTAATGATCGCCACTCTAACTGGCATGAGATGGTATCTCATTGTGGTTTTCATTTGCATTTCTCTAATGACCAGTGATGATGAGCTTTTTTTCATGTGTTTGTTGGCTGTATAAATATCTTCTTTTGAGAAGTGTCTGTTCATATCCTTCACCCACTTTTTGATATGGTTGTTTGTTTTTTTCTTGTAAATTTGTTTAAATTCTTTGTATATTCTGGATATTAGCCCTTTAGGTCAGATGGATAGATTGCAAAAATTTTCTCCCATTCTGTAGGTTGCCCATTCACTCTGATGATAGTCTCCTTTGCTGTGCAGAAGCTCTTTAGTTTAATTAGATCCCATTTGCCAGTTTTGGCTTTTGTTACCATTGCTTTTGTTGTTTTAGTCATGAAGTCTTTGCCCATGCCTATGTCCTGAATGGTATTGCCTAGGTTTTATTCTAGGGTTTTTATGGTTTTAGGTCTTACATTGAAATCTTTAATCCATCGTGAGTTAATTTTTGTCTAAGGTGTAAGGAAGGGGTCCAGTTTCAGTTTTCTGCATATGGCTAGCCAGTTTTCCCAACACCGTTTATTAAATAGGGAATCCTGGGGGCGGAGCAAGATGGCCGAATAGGAACAGCTCCAGTCTCCAACTCCCAGCGCGAGCGACACAGAAGACCGGTGATTTCTGCATTTTCAACTGAGACTCCACCTCTGGGGACAGCGCACAGCTGAAGACCAACAGGGGAAGCAGCGGGGGCCGGTGAGGACGCGAACGACTCTGTCTGACAGCTTTGGGGAGAGCCGTGGATCTCCCAATGCGGAGGTTGAGATCTGAGAACAGACAGACGGCCTGCTCAGGTGGGTCCCTGACCCCTGAGTAGCCTAGCTGGGAGACATCCCCCACTAGGGGCAGTCTGACACCCCACACCTCACAGGGTGGAGTACACCCCTGAGAGGAAACTTCCAAAGGAAGAATCAGACAGGTACACTCGCTGTTCAGCAATATTCTATCTTCGGCAACCTCTGCTGCTGATACCCAGGCAAACAGGGTCTGGAGTGGACCTCAAGCAATCTCCAACAGACCAACAGACAGTCCTTCTGACTGTCAGAAGGAAAACTATCAAACAGGAAGGACACCTATACCAAAACCCCATCAGTACGTCACCATCATCAAAGACCAGAGACAGATAAAACCACAAAGATGGGGAAGAAGCAGGGCAGAAAAGCTGGAAATTCAAAAAATAAGAGCGCATCTCCCCCTGCAAAGGAGTGCAGCCCATCGCCAGCAACGGATCAAAGCTGGTCAGAGAATGACTTTGACGAGATGAGAGAAGAAGGCTTCAGTCCATCAAATTTCTCAGAGCTAAAGGAGGAATTACGTACCCAGCGCAAAGAAACTAAAAATCTTGAAAAAAGAGTGGAAGAATTGACAGCTAGACTAATTAATGCAGAGAAGATCATAAACGAAATGACAGAGATGAAAACCATGACATGAGAAATACGTGACAAATGCACAAGCTTCAGTAACTGACTCGATCAACTGGAAGAAAGAGTGTCAGCGATTGAAGATCAAATGAATGAAATGAAGCGAGAAGAGAAACCAAAAGAAAAAAGAAGAAAAAGAAATGAACAAAGCCTGCAAGAAGTATGGGATTACGTAAAAAGACCAAATCTACGTCTGATTGGGGTGCCTGAAAGTGAGGGGGAAAATGGAACCAAGTTGGAAAACACTCTTCAGGATATCATCCAGGAGAACTTCCCCAACCTAGTAGGGCAGGCCAACATTCAAATTCAGGAAATACAGAGAACGCCACAAAGATACTCCTCGAGAAGAGCAACTCCAAGACACATAATTGCCAGATTCACCAAAGTTGAAATGAAGGAAAAAGTCTTAAGGGCAGCCAGAGAGAAAGGGCGGGTTACCCACAAAGGGAAGCCCATCAGACTAACAGCAGATCTCTCGGCAGAAACTCTACAAGCCAGAAGAGAGTGGGGGCCAATATTCAATGTTCTTAAAGAAAAGAATTTTCAACCCAGAATTTCATATCCAGCCAAACTAAGTTTCATAAGTGAAGGAGAAATAAAATCCTTTACAGATAGCAAATGCTTAGAGATTTTGTCACCACCACGCCTTACAAGAGACCCTGAAGGAAGCCCTAAACATGGAAAGGAACAACCAGTACCAGCCATTGCAAAAACATGCCAAAATGTAAAGACCATCGAGTCTAGGAAGAAACTGCAGCAACTAATGAGCAAAATAACCAGTTAATATCATAATGGCAGGATCAAGTTCACACATAACAATATTAACCTTAAATGTTAATGGACTAAATGCTCCAATTAAAAGACATAGACTGGCAAACTGGATAAAGAGTCAAGACCCATCAGTCTGCTGTATTCAGGAGACCCATCTCACATGCAGAGACATACATAGGCTCAAAATAAAGGGATGGAGGAAGATCTACCAAGCAAATGGAGAACAAAAAAAAGCAGGGGTTGCAATCCTAGTCTCTGATAAAACAGACTTTAAACCATCAAAGATCAAAAGAGACCAAGAAGGCCATTACATAATGGTAAAGGGATCAATTCAACAGGAAGAGCTAACTCTCCTAAATATATATGCACCCAATACAGGAGCACCCAGATTCATAAAGCAAGTCCTTAGAGACTTACAAAGAGACTTAGACTCCCATACAATAATAATGGGAGACTTCAACACTCCACTGTCAACATTAGACAGATCAACGAGACAGAAAGTTAACAAGGATATCCAGGAATTGAACTCATCTCTGCACCAAGCGGACCTAATAGACATCTATAGAACTCTCCACCCCAAATCAACAGAATATACATTCTTCTCAGCACCACATCGCACTTATTCCAAAATCGACCACATAATTGGAAGTAAAGCACTCCTCAGCAAATGTAAAAGAACGGAAATTATAACAAACTGTCTCTCAGGCCACAGTGCAATCAAACTAGAACTCAGGACTAAGAAACTCAATCAAAACCGCTCAACTACATGGAAACTGAACAACCTGCTCCTGAATGACTACTGGGTACATAACGAAATGAAAGCGGAAATAAAGATGTTCTTTGAAACCAATGAGAACAAAGATACAACATATCAGAATCTCTGGGACACATTTAAAGCAGTGTGTAGAGGGAAATTTATAGCACTAAATGCCCACAAGAGAAAGCAGGAAAGATCTAAAATTGACACTCTAACATCACAATTAAAAGAACTAGAGAGGCAAGAGCAAACACATTCAAAAGCTAGCAGAAGGCAAGAAATAACTAAGATCAGAGCAGAACTGAAGGAGATAGAGACACAAAAAACCCTCCAAAAAATCAATGAATCCAGGAGTTGGTTTTTTGAAAAGATCAACAAAATTGACAGACCGCTAGCAAGACTAATAAAGAAGAAAAGAAAGAGGAATCAAATAGACGCAATAAAAAATGATAAAGGGGATATCACCACTGACCCCACAGAAATACAAACTACCATCAGAGAATACTATAAACGCCTCTACGCAAATCAACTAGAAAATCTAGAAGAAATGGATAATTTCCTGGACACTTACACTCTCCCAAGGCTAAACCAGGAAGAAGTTGAATCCCTGAATAGACCAATAGCAGGCTCTGAAATAGAGGCAACAATTAATAGCCTACCCACCAAAAAAAGTCCAGGACCAGATGGATTCACAGCTGAATTCTACCAGAGGTACAAGGAGGAGCTGGTACCATTCCTTCTGAAACTATTCCAATCAATAGAAAAAGAGGGAATCCTCCCTAACTCATTTTATGAGGCCAACATCATCCTGATACCAAAGCCTGGTAGAGACACAACAAAAAAAGAGAATTTTAGACCAATATCCCTGATGAACATCGATGCAAAAATTCTCAATAAAATACTGGCAAACCGGATTCAGCAGCACATCAAAAAGCTTATCCACCATGATCAAGTGGGCTTCATCCCTGGGATGCAAGGCTGGTTCAACATTCGCAAATCAATAAACGTAATCCAGCATATAAACAGAACCAAAGACAGGAACCACATGATTATCTCAATAGATGCAGAAAAGGCTTTTGACAAAATTCAACAGCCCTTCATGCTAAAATGCTCAATAAATTCGGTATTGATGGAACGTACCTCAAAATAATAAGAGCTGTTTATGACAAACCCACAGCTAATATCATACTGAATGGGCAAAAACTGGAAAAATTCCCTTTGAAAACTGGCACAAGACAGGGATGCCCTCTCTCACCACTCCTATTCAACATAGTGTTGGAAGTTCTGGCTAGGGCAATCAGGCAAGAGAAAGAAATCAAGGGTATTCACATAGGAAAAGAAGAAGTCAAATTGTCCCTGTTTGCAGATGACATGATTGTATATTTAGAAAACCCCATCGTCTCAGCCCAAAATCTCCTTAAGCTGATAAGCAACTTCAGCAAAGTCTCAGGATACAAAATTAATGTGCAAAAATCACAAGCATTCTTATACACCAGTAACAGACAAGCAGAGAGCCAAATCATGAATGAACTTCCATTCACAGTTGCTTCAAAGAGAATAGAATACCTAGGAATCCATCTTACAAGGGATGTAAAGGACCTCTTCAAGGAGAACTACAAACCACTGCTCAGTGAAATCAAAGAGGACACAAACAAATGGAAGAACATACCACGCTCATGGATAGGAAGAATCAATATCGTGAAAATGGCCATACTGCCCAAGGTTATTTATAGATTCAATGCCATCCCCATCAAGCTACCAATGAGTTTCTTCACAGAATTGGAAAAAACTGCTTTAAAGTTCATATGGAACCAAAAAAGAGCCCGCATTGCCAAGACAATCCTAAGTCAAAAGGACAAAGCTGGAGGCGTCACGGTACCTGACTTCAAACTATACTACAAGGCTACAGTAACCAAAACAGCATGGTACTGGTACCAAAACAGAGATATAGACCAATGGAACAGAACAGAGTCCTCAGAAATAATACCGCACATCTACAGCCATCTGATCTTTGACAAACCTGAGAGAAACAAGAAATGGGGAAAGGATTCCCTATTTAATAAATGGTGCTGGGAAAATTGGCTAGCCATAAGTAGAAAGCTGAAACTGGATCCTTTCCTTACCCCTTATACGAAGATTAATTCAAGATGGATTAGAGACTTAAATGTTAGACCTAATACCATAAAAACCCTAGAAGAAAATCTAGGTAGTACCATTCAGGACATAGGCATGGGCAAGGACTTCATGTCTAAAACACCAAAAGCAACGGCAGCAAAAGCCAAAATTGACAAATGGGATCTAATTAAACTAAAGAGCTTTTGCACAGCAAAAAAGAAACTACCGTCAGAGTGAACAGGCAACCTACAGAATGGGAGAAAATTTTTGCAACCTACTCATCTGACAAAGGGCTAATATCCAGAATCTACAAAGAACTCAAACAAATATACAAGAAAAAAACAAACAACCCCATCAAAAAGTGGGGAAAGAATATGAACAGACATTTCTCAAAAGAAGACATTCATATAGCCAACAGACACATGAAAAAAGGCTCATCATCACTCGCCATCAGAGAAATGCAAATCAAAACCACAATGAGATACCATCTCACACCAGTTAGAATGGCAATCATTAAAAAGTTAGGAAACAACAGGTGTTGGAGAGGATGTGGAGAAATAGGAACACTTTTACACTGTTGGTGGGATTGTAAACTAGTTCAACCATTATGGAAAACAGTATGGCAATTCCTCAAGGATCTAGAACTAGATGTACCATATGACCCAGCCATCCCACTACTGGGTATATACCCAAAGGATTATAAATTATTCTACTACAAAGACACATGCACACGTATGTTTATTGCGGCACTATTCACAATAGCAAAGACTTGGAATCAACCCAAATGTCCATCTGTGACAGACTGGATTAAGAAAATGTGGCACATATACACCATGGAATACTATGCAGCCATAAAAAAGGATGAGTTTGTGTCCTTTGTAGGGACATGGATGCAGCTGGAAACCATCATTCTTAGCAAACTATCACAAGAAGAGAAAACCAAACACCGCATGTTCTCACTCATAGGTGGGAACTGAACAATAAGATCACTTGGACTCAGGAAGGGGAACATCACACACTGGGGCCTATCATGGGGGGGGGGGGTGGAGGGAGGGATTGCATTGGGGAGTTATACATGATATAAATGATGAATTGATGGGTGCTGACGAGTTGATGGGTGCAGCACACCAACATGGCATAAGTATACATATGTAACAAACCTGCACGTTATGCACATGTACCCTAGAACTTAAAGTATAATAAAAAAAAAAAAAGAAAAAAAAAATAGGGAATCCTTTCCCCATTGCTTCTTTTTGTCAGGTTTGTCAAAGATCAGATGGCAGTAGGTGTGTGGCGTGATTTCTGAGGCATCTGTTCTGTTCCATTGGTCTGTATATCTGTTTTGGTACCAGTACTATGCTGTTTTGGTTACTGTAGCCTTGTAGTACAGTTTGAAGTCAGGCAGCATGATGCCTCCAACTTTGTTCTTTTTGCTTAGGATTGTCTTGGCTATGTGGGTTGTTTTTTGGTTCCATGTGAAATTTAAAGTAGTTTTTTCTAATTCTGTGAAGAAAATTAGTGGTAGCTTGATGGGGATAGCGTTAAATCTGTAAATTACTTTGGGCAGTATGGCCATTTTCATGATATTGATTCTTCCAATCTATGAGCATGGAATGTTTTTCCATTTATTTGTGTCCTCTCTTATTTCCTTGAGCAGTGGTTTGTAGTTCTCCTTGAGAAGAGGTCCTTCACATCCCTTGTAAGTTGGATTCCTAGGTATTTTATTTTCTTTGTAGCAATTGTGAATGGGCGTTCACTCATGATTTGGCTCTCTGTTTGTCTATTATTGGTATATAGGAATGCTTGTAATTTTTGCACATGGATTTTGTATCCTGAGACTTTGCTGAAGCTGCTTACCAGCTTAAGGAGATTTTGAGGTGAGACAATGGGGTTTTCTAAATATGCAATCATGTTGTCTGCAAACAGAGATAATTTGATTTCCTCTCTTCCTATTGGAATGCCGTTTATTTTTCTCTTGCCTGATTGCCCTGGCCAGAACTTCCAATACTACGTTGAATAGGAGTGGTGAGAGAGGGCATCCTTGTCCTTGTGCTGGTTTTCAAACGGAATGCTTCCAGTTTTTGCCCATTCAGCATGATATTGGCTGTGGGTTTGTAATAAATAGCTCCTATTATTTTGAGATACATTCCATCAATACCTAGTTTATTGAGAGTTTTTAGCATGAAGGGGTGGTTGAATTTTGTTGAAGACCTTTCCTGCATCTATTGAGATAATCATGTGGTTTTTGTTATTGGTTCTGTTTATGTGATGAATTACATTTATTGATTTGCGTATGTTGAACCAGCCTTGCATCTCAGGGATGAAGCTGACTTGATCGTGGTGGGTAAGCTTTTTGATGTGTTGCTGGATTTGACTTGCCAGTATTTTATTGAGGATATTCACATCAAATCTTCATCAGGGATACTGACCTGAAATTTCCTTTTTTTGTTGTGTCTCTGCCAGGTTTTGGTATCAGGATGATGCTGATGTATCATCTATGTACCTATCTCTACTATACTGTCTTAATTGTGGCATCACAGTAAGTCTTCAAATCAGATAGTATTAATCTTCCAGCTGTATTTTTCATTTTTAAAATTGTCTTACCTATACTAGTTACTTTGCTTTTCTACATAAATTTTGCTCTTCTAGTTTCTTGACCTTTAATAGCTATAGAAAATCCCACTGTGATTTGGTTTGACATGGGATTGAATGTATGGATTGACTTGGGGAAAGATGACTATTTTTTTTGTGATGGAGTTTTGCAATTATTGCCCAGGCAGGAGTGCAATGGCATGGTCTCGGCTCACCGCAACCTCCTCCTTCTGGGTTCAAGCAGTTCTCCTTCCTCAACCTCCCGAGTAGCTGGGGTTACAGGCATGTGCCACCACACCTGGCTAATTTTGTATTTTTAGTAGAGACGGGGTTTCTCCATGTTGGTCAGGCTGGTCTCTCACTCCCAACCTCAGGTGGTCCGCCCGCCTCGGCCTCCCAAAGTGCTGGGATTACAGTTGTGAACCACCGCACCCAGCCACAAAGATGACCTTTTAACAATATTTGGGTCTTTCAGTCCATGAACATAGTACGTCTCTTCATCTATTTAGGGATTCTTTTTTTTTTTTTGAGATGGAATCTCCCTCTGTTGCCCAGGCTGGAGTGCAGTGGCGCGATCTCGGCTCACTGCAAATTCCGCCTCCCAGGTTCATGCCATTCTCCTGCCTCAGCCTCCCAAGTAGCTGGGACTACAGGTGCCCGCCACAATGCCCAACTAATTTTTTGTATTTTTAGTAGAGATGGAGTTTAACTGTTTTAGCCAGGATGGTCTCGATCTCCTGACCTTGTGATCTGCCTGCCTCAGCCTCCCAAAGTACTGGGATTACAGGCGTGAGCCACCGTGCCTGGCCTATTAGGGATTCTTTGATTTCTTTCTTTGGTGTTTCATGGTTTTTAGCATACAGTTCCTACACCTATATTGTTAGATTTATACCTAAATATTTCTTCCCTGTTTTTTTCTTTCCCTTATTGTATGAATGGTACAGCTAATTACTAAATACTGAGTTTTTATTACTTCCATTCTTTGCTTTCTGAAGGTGTTTTCCTATCATTTAAGGTCTTTAGCAAGTAAAAGATTGTTTCTCGATGTTTGTTCTTTGAGTCATCATCTGTTTATGATTTCACAGCCCTTGCACCATTTTGTAATTATGATGTGAAAGCAAGTAGCTTCAAAGGATACATTTGCAGGATCTGAAAAGTGCTGTTCTCTGGATAGGAGGGTTAGATTTGAGACAGAATCCATGTGTCTTTCCTTGAGTGTCGTAGGTGTTTTAGAATTTCTTTTGTTTTGCCTATGAGAATACCATTCAATTTCTTTTACTTCAGAAAATCTAGTTTAAAGTATGGATATTAACCTTTAGCTTGATATAAATGAGGCTCTGTAGTTGGCATTCCAGGAAAAGTGGATGTTTTCTGGCTCTTTTCTCTTAGATGACTAAATAAGAAAACATTTTCTGGGAAAAGAAGAGCAGCTGGTACTCTCATTATATTTCCTTCAGTGGTTCTGTACCATCTCCTGTTCATGTTTTATTGTTGTATACCTTACACACATATAGCCAAGTAGAGAGAAGGTATTATGCTGAATACTTTAATGCTATTCATCCCATTTAGATCTTATGACATCTGGGTAAATTACACATGACAACCCTGAGCTTCAGAGTCACCTGACCAAGGTTCTATGGCTGCTTGGAGGACGTGACTTGAACATAAGTCCTCTACCACAGAGTCCCTGGCCTTTCCCTCTCAGCCTCATGACAATAAAATCGGAGAAGACTCTTAGAAGGCAAAGTTTTTGGGAGGATAGGATACTTTCGCAAATCTGCTGAAAGCTCCAGGAACTGTCCCCCCAAAAAGGTTTACGTGGGTTTCCTTAAAAAGTTCTGTAGACATTATAGGTTTTCACAGAACCCCTTCTATGGTCTCTGGATCATAGGCTAAAAATCCATATTCAAGATCTCTTCTTTACTTGCTATTTTTTCCCCATTATTAAGAATTACCCAAGTACTGTATACCTCTTCTATGATACCAGGGAGCAAATTTCACACTACCTATTGTGGGTGCTTGTGTGTGAGCAACTGGTAAAAGCCAGAGGCTACTCCCTCTACTCTCTTCATTCATTCTTTCATGCTCTGTGCTGCTTACTGGGGATTCAGCTCTGAATAAAGCACCATCCCTGTCCTCAAGGACTTCGTGGTCTGGTGCCTTTCGGAAATGGTTATGTTTGGAATGGCTGAAGTATGTTCGTGTGATAGAGACAGGCAGCATGGAAGAATCTGGATTCACAGTCAGGCTTGGATTCAATGTGAGGCACATTACTACTGAATTATCAGAGGGGCCTTTGTATCAAGCGAATAATGATACTAACACCTACCTTACATCCTTTACAAATGAGAGCTTTTCTTGGTAAAAATGACTTCTTCTGAAAATTAAATACATGTAAAGTCCTGAGAAGAATACTTGTTGCAGACTAAGCCATTAATAAAGGTTACTCATTATTAACAATTAAAATATTTTATTCAACAAATATTTGAGGGGGAAATCAATGCTATGAGTCAGGTCCCATTAATAGAGATGGATGCATAAAGTTGTGTCATAGTGCAACACAAACTTTGATATTTAAGGTCTGCGCTCACTAATGCCCAGTAAGATTTTACTAAAAACTGGTTTAAATCGTGAGTAGAAATTATATTAGGTGGTGCATTTTTTCTTACTTGCTAAAAGCTGAACGTGTTTTTCTTTTGTTGTTTGGTGTTTACCTGTTAGAATTCAGTTTATAAGGGGCCACATGGGTATTTCCTCAGGAAGATAACGTCCTCAAGATTTCCATGGCATAATTTGTGACTGGATTAAGTTATGCCACCTTTGAAGTCGGTCACAGCCTGAAAGCACAAGAAGTTGTTTACAAAGGAACCCATCAAGTCTCCTTCTTTCTCTGGAAGCATCCGAGCAGTGAGGCCAGTACAGTCTGTTTGGCACAGTGGCTGCTCTCGGCTGGCCAGGGGCCCTCCTGCTGCTGGGCAGAGGATGCGCCAGACCTTTGCTCGCAGCTAAGCAAAGCCTGCCTGCAGTTCTGCTCGTGGTTAACTGCGGCCTTGCAACTGTGTACCACAGCCTACTGGTTTAGTTGCAATCTCTTTTCCTTAATATTTTCCATCTGGCCAAAAATGACCTATAAAGACAGACACAAACCAGGGTTTGAATTATGGGGAGTGTGATGCTGAAATGTTTCCAAATCACACTCTAGAACCTGTAGTCCTGGGCAGCTGCCTTTGCATATGGGACAGAAGGAAACTTTTCTCAAGTTGGTTTGCAAAGCACTGAGTCACATCAAAGACCTGAGCCATTCAGCTTTTAAGTGTTTTAAAAGACTTCATAAATTCCTTCTCTGTTACTGAATTTTAGCATTTAACTCGCAGTTCTGCTACTGATATTGAACATTTTTGAGCAAAAATATAATGAGGGTCACAGAGTGTTTCATATCCAACTTCTAAATTTTTAGCTATATCTAAAGCTTTAACAATTAGTGAAGCTTGGGCATAATTGGTGTCATTGTGCTCTGAATGGCATTACAATTGTAGAGATGTTTTATTATAAATTTAGAACTCCTTGAAACAGATTTCAAAAATGAGTAAGAGTTGCTTTTGAATTTCTCTTTGCAAAGAATTTTCCTGAAGATGCATTTGTTAATGGTTTTGAGCCAGATTGAAATGGTATGCAATAAAGCCATCTCATATTTTTGTGTCATTAGAAGCCAATTTAGAATATTTGTCAAAATTAGAATGGAAGTTCAGATTTGGAAAATTTTTGTATCAGCTATCAGAGCACTTGGGGATGATTTGTGTTTTTTACAGCTTGATTCGTTTGAGAATTGCTATTCTTCTTAGTCTTTATTTTCAGAATACCCCTTAGTCTAAGAAAGACGAGATGCTTTTCCCTTTTTGGAAATGATGTGTGGTCAGAGAGGTTATGGTTTGGCTTCCGTGGCACAGCCTTGAAGAGAAAGCTGGGGAGGCCTGGCCAGACATTTTGATGCTCAGACCTCAAGTCCATGCTGCCACCTCCTGTCTGCATCCTAGCTTTCATTTTAAATCAACCAGGCTTTTCTTCAGAAGTCTGCTCAATGACTTTTTTTTTTTTTTTAATATTATGCTTCTCTGTCCTCTCTTTTATTTCTCTCTTCTCCTCCCCTCTCTTTCCCCTCATTCCAGGTGGTTAACTCTTTGTGCCAAAGTTGAAGTCAGATTTGGCCTGGAGCCAACATTGAGAATTCAGTGTGTTTATTTTTCAGTACCTCTAAAGGTTGAAATTCATGCTGAAGTCACATTAGGAAATTTAGGTATGTGTGGTTTTAGAAGCTGATTAGATGCTCCACAGATGTGATCTCCTGGATGCTCCCTCCCTTCAGCCTCCCTCGGTGAGTTGTGCTTCTTTTCTGTTGTGGCTCTCAACTTCCAGTTCTGGGGTTAGGATGAGATATGCAGGTTAATTGGAGCAACCCAGTTGACTTTAAGAATGGGAGTGAGCACCAAGCACTATGACTACAAAGGTTAGACTAGTTCAGTGCCTTTGAAGAGGGAAGTGAAGAACGGAGGGAAATTTGGATGTTCCTCTTTAACAAGCTGAGCAGCAAATAAAGATCACACTAGAATATGATGAGTGTTAGGTATCACCTATTCATTCATTCAGTAGATATTGGTTTAGTCAACATATTGCATTCTACTATGAACCAAGCAATGTAGTTGGCACTGGAGACAGAGAGATGACATGTCCTTGTGGAAGAGATGGTCAGACTAAAAACCTCAATGTGGTAAGTGTATACAAGCATGATTCCCTGAGGGAGGTGTATTAATCTGTTTTCACGCTTCTGATAAAGACATGCCTGAGACTGGGAAGTAAAAGAGGTTTAATGGACTTACATGGCTGGGGAGGCCTCACAATCATGGCAAAAGGCAAGGGAGAGCAAGTCACGTCTTACATGAATGGCAGCAAACAAATAGAGCTGGTGCAGGGAAACTCCCATTTTTAAAGCCATCAGATTTTGTGAGACTTATTCATTATCACAAGAACAGCATGGGAAAGACCACCCCCATGATTCAGTTATATCCCACAGGGTTGCTACCATGACACATGGGAACTGTGGGAGTTACAGTTAAAGATGAGATTTGGGTGGGAATGCAGCCAAACCATATCATTCCACCCCGGCCCCTCCAAAATCTCATGTATTCACATTTCAAAACCAATCACTCCTTCCCAACTGTTCCCCAAAGTCTTAACTCATTTCATCATTAACTCGAAAGTCCACAGTCCAAAGTCTCATGTGAGACAAGGCAAGTCCCTTCTGCCTATGAACCTGTGAAATCAAAAGCAAGTTAGTTACTTCCTAGATACATTGGGGGTACAGGAACTGGGTAAATACAGCCATTGCGAATGGGAGAAATTGGCCAAAACAGAGGGGCTATAGGCCCCATGCAAGTCTACAATCCAGCAGGGCAGTCAAATCCTAAAGTTCCAAAATTATCTCCTTTGACTCCATGTCTCACATCCAGGTCACGCTGATGCAAAAGGTGGGTTCCCATGGTCTTGGGCAGCTCTGCCCCTGTGGCTTTGCAGGGTACAGGCTCCCTCCTGGCTGCTTTCATGGGCTGGTGTTGAGTATCTTCAGCTTTTTCTAGACACACAGTGCAAGCTGTCAGTGGATCTACCATTCTGGGGTCTGGAGGATGGTGGCCTTTTTCTCACAGCTCCACTAGGCAGTGCCTCGGTAGGGACTGTGGGAGCTCCAACCCCACATTTCCCTTCTGCACTGCCCTAGCAGAGGTTCTCCATGAGGGCCCCACCCCTGCAGCAAACTTCTGCCTGGGCATCCAGGTATTTCTATACATACTCTGAAATCTAGGCGGAGGTTCCCAAATCTCAATTCTTGACTTCTCTGCACCTGCAGGCTTAACACCTCTGGAAGCTGCCAAGGCTTGGGGCTTCCACCCTCTGAAGCAACAGCCTGAGCTGTACTTTGGACCCTTTTAGTCATAGCTGGAGTGACTGGGACACAGGTCACCAAGTCCCTGGACTGCACCCTGTAGAGGGACCTTGGGCCCAGCCCATGAAACCATTTTTTCCTCCTAAACCTCTGGGCCTGTGATGGGAGGAGCTGCCGCAAAGGTCTCTGACATGCCTTGGAGACATTTTCCCCATTGTCTTGGTGATTAACATTCAGCTCCTCATTTATGCAAATTTCTGCAGCTGGCTTGAATTTCTCCTCAGAAAAATGGGATTTTCTTTTCTGTTGTATTGTCAGGCTGCAAATTTTTCAAACTTTCATGCATTCTTTCCCTTTTAAAACTGAATGCTTTTAACAGCACCCAAGTCACATGTTGAATGCTTTGCTGCTTACAAGTTTCTTCTGCCAGATACCCTAAATCATCTTTCTCAGGTTCTCAAATTGCACAGATCTCTAAAGCAGGGGCAAAATGCTATCAGTCTCTTTGCTAAAACACAACAAGAGTCATTTTTGCTCCAGTTCCCAGCAGGTTCCTCATCTCCATTTGAGACCACCTCATCCTGGACCTTGTTGTTCATATCACTATGAGCATTTTTGTCAAAGCCATTCAACAAGTCTTCCTAGAGAAGTTCCAAACTTTCCACATTTTCCTGTCTTCTTCTGAGCCCTCCAAACTGTTCCAATCTCCACCTGTTACCCAGTTCCAAAGTCACTTCTACATTTTCAGGTATCTTTTCAGCAATGCCCTGCTCTACTGGTACCAATTTACTGTATTAGTCTGTTTTCACACTGCTGATAAAGACATACCCTAGACTGGGAAGAAAAAGGGGTTTAATGAACTTACAGTTCCACATGGCTAGGGAGGCCTCACAATCATGACAGAAGGCAAGGAGGAGTAAGTCATGTCTTACATGGATGGTAGCAGGCAAAGACAGCTGGTGCAGGGAAACTCCCATTTTTATAGCCACTAGATCTCATGAGACTGATTCATTATCATCAGAACAGCATGGGAAAGACTTGCCCCCATGATTGGATCACCTCCCACAGGGTTGCTCCCATGACACATGGGAATTAGGGGAGTTACAATTAAAGATGAGATTTGGGTGGGGACACAGCCAAACCATATCATGAGGTAGCTCACTTACGTTGGTGGAGATGGGAAATGGGATGAAACCTGAAGAGCAACGAAGAATGTTACCCAGGTGGATGGGGAGCTGGGACAGGAATGGGAGAGAAGGCAGAGCATGATAGGCAGGTTGGACAGCACAGGCAGAGGCCCAGGACAAAGGGAGTGGTGGAGCATTCAGTATGCCTGGAGCAGAGGGGAATGGCAGGAAGTGAGGCTGGAAGGACCAGGGAGCAAGGACCTCACAGGCCATGTGGTGGCTTTTGGACTTGATCCTGAAGTCAGTGAAGAGTGACTTGGAGAATCTTAAGGAAAGGGATGACATAATCAGAACTGTGTGTTAGAAAATCATTTTGGCTGTAGCGTGGAGGAACCACTTACAGGTGAGGTGAGAAGTTGCAGGGATCTGCATTGGGGCAGAGAGGGAGGGGAAGAGTCGGTGTGGAGAGTAAGTGAGCAAGCAGGTGAGCTTGCACTCTAAGGCTGAAGACAGTTCTGGGTCAGACACTTGGAGGGAGTATCATTTATGATATGAAAGTCCTGCTTTTTATACCTAACCCCCTAGCATTCTGCTTTTTAAATGATCATGGGATGTTTGATAAACGAATGCATGAATACCATTTCTTTTACGTAAAGACTGGTTTAATCTTCTAATTCCGTTTTGCCTAAACTAGCCTTGAGTTGTTTGTATTCCCCAAGTGTTTACTCCCAGCAAGATGGAGGCAGCCCATACATGCTGGATGGCAGCAGGAAGTCAATCTTGCATTTCAGAAATTGCCATAGATAAGAGTCAGCTGCAAATAATCATGGCCCAACTCATAAGAGACAGTGTTGGCAATGATAAAGTTAACTCTACTAAGATTAGTCTGAAAAGAGTTTGCATGTATTTTGAGTAGCCCTGATAGAAGGGTGAACGTGTGTCTGTACCAGTTGCTGGGCCTAGTAAAGAGATTGTCTTTTGGTGAATGAAAGGATCAGAGGGGCAAATCTCCTGATCCTTTGCTAGGCTGTGCTGTGTCCTCCACTTTGATTACATCTGAAGTCTCAGTCCTATTAATGAGAATACTTTAACTGGTCTTGGACCAATCTTTCTTCCTCTTCTTTTTACCTTTGTTCATTTGGGGCCTCCCTTTCTTCCCCCAGCATGCACAGACCCTCCTCCATTAAAGAATAAGAGCATTTTCCCTCAGAGCCCAGGCTGAGGCAGCTGCCTCTTCTGTCATCCCTCACTCCCACTGCCCTGTTGTTATCTTCAAGACTTAGCTGGTGGTTGCCAATCCATTACACCTGCTCTCAGGGGCCCTCCCTGTTTGAATACATGGTGATTTTGAGCTACATTCAGATGCAGAAGGTTCACTCTTGAAAGAAAAGCTCATGTATTTAATTGATTATTGTGGCATGGGGGAAACCGGGTAATTGAGTATATTATTCATTTTCAGTATGGAAATTAAATCAGAGCAAGCCTTTAATTATGACTTGTGGTCGTTACTGAGGCAGCGTGGCATGATGAAAGGAGAGCAGGCTTTGAAGCCACAGACTTGAGTTCAAGTATTGCTATCTTCATTTGCTACAGGTTTTGAGCATCCCTTATCTGAAAATTCAAAATCCAAAATGTTCTAGAGTTGGAAACTTTTTGAGGGACATGACATCACAAGTGGGAAATTCCATACCTGACATTATGTGATGGGTTGCCATCCAAATCTAGTCAAAACTTTGTTTCTTGCACAAAATGCTTTAAAAATACTCTATAGAAGTACCTTCAGGCTTTGTGTTATGAGGTGTATATGAAACATAAATGAATTTGATGTTTAGACTTGGGTTCCATCCTCAGTATTATCTTGCTCTCTATATGCAAATACTTCAAAATCCAAAAAAAAAAAAAAAAAATCTGAAAACCCTTAACACTTCTGGTCCCAGGCATTTCGGACAAGACAACTCAGTCTGCGATTTAACTGAGACTGGTATTCACTCTCTTTAAAATGAGGATTAATAATAGCAGCAGAGTCTCCGTTGTTGCAAGGATGATGATTAAACAAGATAATAGATGTCTAAGTGCCAGCTCCATGTGTGATACCTAGAGAGCACTCCCAATTGGACAGTTCAGTTCTCTTTGTGATTGTCATCCACAGCAGTGGCAGCCATAATGCAATCAGGAGAGGATAGTCTCAGGAGTCAGAACAGGGTTTGAATCCTGGCTCAGCTGCACTTTAGCAGTGTTTGTGATACTGAGCAAGGTACCTCTGAGCCTTAGCTTATCAAATGGGAGTCATAATTCCTACCTTACAGGGCTACAAAAATTAGGAATAATGTAACCACTGTGTTAGTCCATTTTCACACGCTTATAAAGACATACCTGAGACTAGGTAATTTTTAAAGAAAAAGAGGTTTAATGGACTCACAGTTCCTCACGGCTGGGGAGGCCTCACAATCATGATGAAAGGTGAAAGGCACTGCTTACGTGGCGGCAGGCAAGAGAGAGAATGAGAACCAAGCAAAAGGGGTTTCCCCTTAGAAAACTGTCAGATCTCGTGAGACTTATTCACTACCACGAGAATAGTATGGGGGAAACTGCCCCTGTGATTCAGTTATCTCCCACTGAGTCCGTCCCACAACATGCGGGAATTATGGGAGCTACATTTCAAAATGAGATTTGGGTAAGGACACAGCCAAACCATATTACCACTTGTGCAGAGATTAGCAAGTTGTGGACACTCTGGATGTTGTCCTTTGTTACTGTTGTCTGGGCTTTCCTTTGAAAAGAGCATTGTCCCAACAGAGCCTCTAGTTTCAATGGCAGTTCAGTTTGAGTCCCAAATTTTGAAGAGTCTTAATGTTCCTGCAGCCAAGAGAGTCCAGAAGAGAATCATTCCAGTGTTCCTATGGACCTGGATCTCATATGAGCAATAAAATGCAAGCATACAATCCTCATTGTGAATCTGCAGGAGGCTGCTGTTTCAACTGACTTAAGAAATTTCACTGAGTATGGAAAGGATGTCAGAACTTTAGCCAGAGCTGCAACTATAATCACATTATTTTGCTGCTGCTCAGTGGAGCTAAGAAAGCTTAAGAGTATTACCATCTGGGCAAAGCTAGGCAATGGTGAACTGTGAACTGCTTACCAACTTAACAGAAACTCTTGCTACCTCATTCATTAATTAGGCCTTTATGGCACACCTTCTCTTGGTTGCTTGGCAACCATAATAGCAGTCATTAAATTCTGTCATTTTGTATTAACCCTTTGGCCCTGGGTGGATTGGGAGCCCCCACCTTAACACTAATGCATTTTACATTAGTACGTCTACCTGGGAAATCCCATTCCCTTGACACTTCAGCTATAAAGAGCAAATAGCCAGAGTCCAAAACAGAAAAAGTTCTTTTTTTCTTCACATTAGTGTATGTGCTTTTAAGGCTTTACAAAATGTATCTGTCAGGATGGAGGCCATTTCCCAATTTGCTGACAGACAGACATAACATACACCCAGCAAGATGAAAAGACAGCTAGTTTCCCAGAAAACAGGAGCTGACTGTGACTTCTGTGGGCTTATGGAGGAAGGAGCTGGTGTGAAAACCAGATGGGAGAGTTGTTAAGAGTTGTATGTTTCCAAAATTGCCTTTGTAGCTGCTTTGCAAAAATTTGGACCATGCATGCTGGAGGGATAGGGGCTATTCCAACTACACACTGTTTTGCATTTCAACAACTGATTAGAGTGGTAGGGAACGAACTGTGTACTCTGGCAAAGTCTGTGAGGAAATGCAGTGGACACAGGGCAACCTCTGGGAGATTGTCAAGGGCTACTGTGATGCTCTGCCCACTAGTTTACAGAAATGTGAACAAGATATAAAAGCCTTACATTAAAATAGGGCTTAGAAATTTAAACTGGAGGTATATCCTATTTTCTATAATTAGCTAAACTGATTTGAGTCTTGTGTAGTATAAGTAGAATAATTCCATTTCTCAGAAATATTAATTTTTCTCTTAGTGGAAGAAAACAGGAAGTATGTTAGGTTTTGGCATCAGACAAACCTAGGTTGGAATCTTCACTCTACCCAGTAGCTGTGTAATTTTGTACAGTTGCCTTTCTTTTTTATCTCTCTTTCCTTATCTGTGAAGTGGGGATAATCATTCCCCTTCAGAGTATTGTTGTAAGGATTAAATGAATCACATACGTTATACGTATCTCCTAGTTAAGGCATGGCCCATAGTATAGACCCCATTCATTCTTTCAACAAATAGGACTACAGTAGGGATCAAGAACCTCTCCACTCTCATGATTTTACAGTCAAGTTTAGTGTCAGATCCCCTTTGTCCCTGAGTTTACCAGTGATGCCCAGAGAAGCTGTCACTTGCCAACATATCTGACCATAGTGTCTGGGTCACCTGACCACGGGGTCTCTCAAATAAATTTTATATGTAATACTGCTAAGTTTCCTAGGCTGCGGTGTGACTGTGTATTTACTATTTCTCAATATATTTTGGGTGGTAACTTTAGAAGGCAAAAGGAAAAGTAAAGTAAAAAGTAACCACAATTAACTAGTCCAAGTTATTAGTATCAAACTTAAAAACTAGATTAGTCATTTGCACTTATGGTTCATGTGGTTATAGTAAGGTGGGCCCTGCTAAAAATGTTGGCATCGTTTATTGAGGAGTTTAAATAAAAATTTACTCCCCTTGCCTCTGCCCCATCAAGCATGTACGTGATACTAAGAGCATCTGGGATTTAAAGTGGCTACTGTTTGTTTAAAAAGCAGTAACTTCCCTGAAGGAGTTTTGTGAGTTAGGAGAAGTCACAAAGGCAATTAATTTTGTTCTTCAGAGCAGTACCTCCACTGCATTCGTTTGTACTTTATGCAAGCTTAAATTATAACCCAGGAGCTAGCCGTACCATGATCCGATTTGATATTTAGTTTTGATTTTATTAGTAGTTGTCTTTAATGGATGTCTTGTCATGTAGGTTTCCTGATTATTAGTAATTTAAATTGACTCTGAGAATGAAAGGAAACCACAGGCATGAAACTGATGGACTGTGACTACAGCAGCCTTCCAGCTTTCAAGGCAGCTGTGATGGCTCTGCAGGCTCCCTCGGTTCCCCCCTCCTTCGTCCTTTTAAAGCTTTGAACCCTCTTTTAGCTAATGCTGAAAATGAGAGCTTAATACTGTTACTATATGGGAACTTTTAAAAGCAAATGGGCATCTTAAGTGTTCTTTCCTCTTTGAAGGTAAGTGTTGTGCATGCGTCTGCTCTCTACTTGATCAGATCTAATTTGACCCAGGAGTAGAGATCTGTGAAGATGCTAACTGAAAAACAATGATTGCAGGGAAAGTCATTTCCCTTGTTCTTATGCTGTGTCTTTCTACCACTCTCTAGAATTGCTTACAGTAACTTTGTGAAAGGAACAGGTGAAAATTTACTTTTCTTGCCATCTTTTGGTAGTGGCCAAGATCACATGTTTCCTAAAAGAGACTGCTCCCTGGAGTGCTCCAGAGCAGCACAAGTCATGCTATTAAAGGGCACCTGTTGTGGGTTTAAGATCCAGTGCCCATCCGGGTGTGGTGGCTTATAACTGTAATCCCAGCACTTTGGGAGGTTGAGGTGGGGGCGGGGGATTGCTTGAGGCCAGGAGTTCGAGACCAGCCTGGGCAACATGGCGAAACCACATCTCTACTAAAAATACAAAAATTAGTTGGGCATGGTGGTGCCGCCTCTCATTTCAGCTACTCAGTAGTCTGAGTTGAGAGGATCACTGGAGTCAAGGCTGCAGTGAGCTGAGGCTGCACTACTGCACTCCAGGCTGGGCCATGGGAGTGATATACTGTCTCAAAAACAAAACAAAACAAAACAAAACAATAAAAAACAGGTCCAATGCCTATAGCATTAATTTCTCTGAGCTCTACACATATAGTTGATGATCCTGGAGTGTGAGTACTTTAGGTTAGATTTAGTTTAGTTGCTGCTTAACATCTGCAAACTAGCTCTAGGTAGTTTGCTAAATAACTTTACTCACTCACTCATTAATGAAGCATGCGTTAAGTACCTCGTTTGTTCGGGCATTGATATGGGTGAATGAATGAAGAAAGGAAGTTTTATATGAGTCAATGAATGAATGAGAGTTGTACTTTCTGTCTTCAGGCAGCTCACAGTCTCTGATAAGATGATTTGACCAAGGTTCTTTTTATGTGAGTGAATTTTCGAACCTCGAGCCAGTGGGATATACTGCCAACCCAGAGTCTGTAAGTCACAGTTATTTTTTGCAAGAATTGAGTATTCTTATTTGTTTTGCTAATCCAGAAAAGTTAAGTTGTAAACAAAACATTTATTTATATATTATTGTTATTATTATTATTTTTTTTTTTGAGACGGAGTCTCTTGTAGCCCAGGCTGAAATGCAGTGGCGCAATCTTGGCTCATGACAACCTCTGCCTCAGAGGTTCAAGCAATTCTCCCTCTCTCAGCCTCCTAAGTAGCTGGGACTACAGGTGCCCACCACCACGCCCAGCTAATTTTTATAATTTTTAGTAGAGACGGGGTTTCGCCATGTTAGCCAGTCTGGTCTTGAACTCCTGACCTCAGGTGATTTGCCCGTCTCAGCCTCCCAAAGTGCTGGGATTACAGGTATGAGCCACTGTGCCTGGCTGTAAACAAAACATATTTTAGAAGTTAGTGAAAAATAATTTTTAAGAATCCAATGAAACCTGACTATGGAGAAATATATTCCTGGCAACCAACCTATGGACTCAGAGAAGGAACCTAGGATGGAATCAATTTTCAATTTGTCTGTTCCCCCACTTCCTCTATTGTTTTATAGTTATGATCATTTAAAGGCACATGAATGTATGTGAAACTGTGCTGCTTTTCTCATGCTAGAGCACTTCTGGTTCTCTTACAGTAGGACTGTCTCTGAGAGTTGTTTTTTTTTTTTTTTACTTTTATTTTTATTTTTTATTTTTTGAGATGAAGTCTTACTCTGTCCCCCAGACTGGAGTGCAGTGGCATGATCTCGGCTCACTGCAACCTCTGCCTCCTGAGTTCAAGCGATTCTCTTGCTTCTGCCTCCCTGGTAGCTGGGATTACAGGCATGCACCACCACACCTGGTTAATTTTTGTATTTTTAGTGGAGATGGGGTTTCACCATGTTGGCCAGACTAGTCTCGAACTCTTGGCCTTAAGTGATCCACCCAACTCAGCCTTGCAAAGTGCTGGGATTACAGGTGTGAGCCACCACACCTGGCCGATGCTTAGAGTTTTTGTCCCCGCAACCTGGTTGTAGACGAGGTCGCCTGGCAGGAGCTACCTGCACACTTTCTCAGCGTTCCCCGCTGCTGGGGCTGGTATCTGTGACTGAAACAGGGTCAGCTGCAATGTGAGAGGATGCTAGTCCCAGCCCGCCAGAATGATTTCTTTGGAGTGTTTCGGTGAAACTGCTGAGGGTGTGTGCTGGTCACCACCCAAGCGGACTCCACTGACCATCCTTTCTCAAGCATAAAATGCCACTGCTTTGTCTTTCCTTTACTCAGTCAATTCTAATATGCCTGCTAGGCAAGCATGCTTCTAATTGTACACACTAATTTTTAAGTACTGTTAAAAGTAAATTCCAGTTTTTAGATGGCTTTTATAAGGGGCATCATGGCATAATCTGTGATTTTTTTTTTAAACTCTTCTCTCCATATGTAAAGGTATAGTGGCAAAGTCAGACAGTTCTAGAGTCAAATCTTAGCCCTATCTTTCATAAACTATATGACCTTGGGCAAGATATTTCATCCTCTTTGAATTTTAGTGTTTCTGTTGATGGAATAGTGACAATAATGTTATAGGTAATAATATTCTTATTGTCAAAATTAAATATAATGTATCTAAGAATTATCAACATAGTGTGAATTTCAGGAGAGTCTATTTTTTTTTTAAATTATCTTTATTTTAAAATGTATTCATTGTTATTTACCCCAACTGTGGAAAACCGTGTAGGTTTCAGTGCCATTATAAGGAGTATGTGGAAAGGTATGATGAAAAGCCCAAAGTCCCGTGGTCCCACTCCTATGAGCAGTTGCTGTGGAGACATGGAAATGCTATTCTGAATTGACCTAACCAGTGGTCCTGTGCTCTAATCTCTGATTCCCAGATGATAACAGATGTCTCTTAAATGATTCCAGGTGTTCTGAACATAGCAAAATCTCTTATCTGCCACATCCACAGTTACTCCTTAAAGTTCTTTTATATTACCTCTTTAATAGTATTTGAAGGATCGAGATTCCTTGACAGCTGTTGGAACTCTAACTCTCTACTTGAAGGGACTCTGCTTTTAGTCCTCAGGTGATCTCCAGACTTTCATGCTGTACCGTTTGATTCGGGCCCACATGCCAAATAGTTTTAATATGTTCTCCTTTTTTATTAAACAGGTTTTGTCATGTCCAAGAGATTTCCTGCTGATAGCAGCTATAACTTTTTCTTACCATCAAGGCATTCCCTGCCCCTTGTTAACTCTCGGTCAGGGATTTTCTGCATACTTCTCTTCAAAATATTCTCATTGGCATCGTATAGGCGGTGAAGTTTTCCCTGACTACCTTCGGAGTTCAGTACTTCCTTTTCCATCATTTAGAGTGTTTTATGCATACTTGTAGTTTCAGGCCTTTAAAGGTCCATTTGTACTTTGGGAGACATTCTCCTTTGTCCAACCTGAGCTTCGCTTCTGTAGCAGGAACTGAGGCATATAGGTAGAACTTTCTGCCAGATTAAATCTGTTGGAAATATTGAAGGCAGAATGTTGTAGTTACGGAGTTGAACTTGATTTCTAATGCCAGCTCTACATTGTAATATCCTTTTGACCTTGGGCTAGTTACTTAGTCTTTTCCCATTAGCCTGTTTTGTTAATTAATTAGTTTCTCTCCTAAACCCAGTTAAAAGAAGCCAACATTTCCACTGTTGTAACAGAGGCAGGGAGGAGGAACCAATGGCTACAGATTTCCATATGTACATCTGGTGCCTGGTCCATGTCATTGTTGTCGTGGTGGTAACAGCTAATGCTTATGGTGTGTTTACTCTGTGCCAGGCACTATTCTAAATGCTCCAATATACTTGTCTTTTTAAATCTCCATCACAACCCTGTGAAGTTCATACTACTGTTATCTCCAATTTAGAAATGAATGAACAGGAGCACAAAGAGGTTAAGTAATTTACCCAAGGGGCGGAGCTACAATAAGAACACTGGCGATCTGGTTCCAGAGCCCAGACTTCCAAAAGTGTTTAATAAGTGTTTAATAAATATGTAAATTTGTGTGAATGAATGAATGTGTTATTGGAAAGTTGAGGTAACTCTTGTCTGAACTTCTGTTTTCTTGATGAAGTAGGTGGTAAGATCAGATACTGAGGGTGAGGAAGAGAGAGTATGAAGATTAAAGATTTGAGTATATATGGAATAGCCATGTAGGCCAACTAGTGGAAAAGGCTGGACAGTGTTGAAGGCTTAGTTGATGTTATAGATTTTATAAATGTAGAATTTTTAGCGGTATAATATGTTTGTGTGGAATTTTTCCCTAGCTATGCATTTTAGCCTAATGTAGGCACAGAGAAGGTAAATAGTTGCATTCATTCAAGGATAAGGCATTTCCATGCATCAGGGATGAAAGGAAAAGAGACACATGCCTTTTTGGTCTAGATATAATGGACCACAGAACTGAGCTGGATAAACCAGTGGTGAAGAAAGGAGAGCCTCATACTTGAGGAGAATGAAGAGACCATTAGTGATAAGGATTAAGAACAGGTAGAAGAGGAGTTGTAAGATGAACAAACACCAGGATAAGAAACTAGTTTCAGAATTGGGAAGTCTTAATTAGTGATTTTAGAGGCAGGGCAGGTTTGGTAATGGGAAGGTTAAGGGGAGACTAAAGAGTAGGTGACTGGGATGCAGTAAAGAAAGAGGTCAGAATGATGAGGTCATTGAAGCCCCTGAGAGCCAGGATGTTGTGCACATGGTAGTTGTACGCAGAATGACTGTGCACATGGTAGTTGTACGCAGTAGGTAGGATATCACAGTAGCAGTGGACTCGAAAGACATGGCTTCCTTGAATTTATATATATATTTATGTGTGTGTGTGTGTGTGTGTGCGCGCGCGTATATGTATGTGTGTGTGTGTGTGTATATATATATATATATTTTTTTTTTTTAAATGAGGCTTTCTAGATGACTCAGCAGTGTAGCTGCACTCAAGTTATCTTTTCTTGGTTGGCAAGTGACTAGAAAGGATTTTCTAGAGTGGTAGCCCTGTTGGACTCAGCCTTCAGAATTCAGCATTCAAACTCCAGTAGGGATTTCCCAGTTGATTGTTGCCTGTAACTAACGAAAAGGCCTTCAAAACGCTTATTACATGCTGCCTTTTTGCAAAATTTCATTTGTGGTGTAAAAAGACAAAACAGGACACACAAGCAAAAGCCTTTATATCACAATATCCTATTACTACCTTTTCTTAGATTTTATATTTTTAGACATGCACACTTTTTAAATTAGTGAAAAACATTTGTATGTATCCAAGGATTATTTAGAGCTAGGTAAAGAATTTGGAAGTGCTTTTGTAGTTCTTAGGTCTGTTGGAAATTTGGACATCATCATGATGTGAAGAAAAGAGTATTAACTTTGAAAGCAGAAAGACCTGGTTCAAATACTAGTTCTACCACTTGTTACCACTTGGCTATTGTGAAAAAGTTATTAAACCTTGCTGAGTGTTGGATTCTTTATCTCTAGTGATAATTCTTAATTCATTGAGTTATGACTGGGATAGGTAAATATATGGCACACAGTGGTTGCTGAATAAATATTAATTTTTCCTTTCCAATACCGTTCTTCCCTTTATTCAGGTGAATTTTGGATTATTTGTCTTGAGGAAATCTTTGTTTTTCAAGTTCCTTAGAAATCCCAAATGGAAACTGTCATATATTTTCCAGCTTTCATGAATGTGGCTAGTTTTTAGGAGAAACTTCAATAGGGACTGTGGGACTGTCAGCAGTGTAGTTTACAATGCAGGCACATGATATCTGCCGGAATTGGCCACTGCAGAGGTTAGTGTGTGTGGATGGGCCATCTCTGAGCAGCAGGCCATATAGCAAGGCAGTAGCAAGCTAGGATGCTAGAGGAAGGCAGGATCTACAGAAAACTTATAGGGACATGGGGAAGTAAGAGATCAGGGATGGAGGGTAAGAGGCCTCTGACATTTGTTCTCTGAGGTCAAGTTCAGACTGTGGCAAAGCAGAATCAGTGCTGTGCCAAGCCAAGCATAGAGACTCAAGGGGAATTCAGAATGGGGAAAATGAGGCAAGAGAATGTGTTGAGCAGAGTTGATCCCAGTATAAGAATCAGTGCTTGATCATTATGAGAATTCTATCCAAAAGGCACAAGAACAAAGAACATAACTTCTCACCTAGAAACTGGGGCACTGGTGCTCAGAGAGGAGCCTGGGTCGGGAGTAGGATTGGGAAAGAGAAGTCCTGGGAACAGAGGAGGCCTTAGTTAGAGGGTCTGCTAAGCTGGCAGGGGATCTGTCTGCTCCATTTAGGCCTTCTTCCTGAGAGGGTTGCAGAAATGCTAGCATCTCCACTTTTTAGACATAGAACAGACTTGACCACTTTCAGTCCTGCTGGGTTGTAGAGTGACAGCTCTTGATATGCTGACCAGCTGGCTCAAAGTCGATTCTAGGGGAATGGTAGGCAGCTTACTGATAGCCAAAAGGGGTTGAGGCAGGGGGAGTTATCCCAATACTGTAAATGAAATTCAAGTATGTTTAACCCATGGTCATCTATTTAGTGTATCATACATAACAGTAAAGTCAAAGTCAATGACCTGAATAAATCAAGTGGTGTTTTCTTAAGAGGTGAGGATTCAGTTAAAAGCAAAATTCAGGTCTCAGGTACTGAGAATGCTAAAACAGAAGGCTCCAGTAGTCTTTTCTTTTTTTGTTTTTAAAAATTCCCAATTGCGTAATCAATACATGCTCATTGCTCATCCTACTCCCCCTGCCAAACTGAAGGTGCTATAAGAAACTAGAAGAAGAAAAAACCCCACATAACCCTACCATCTGCATGCAACAATGATGACATATTCTTTTATTTTTTATGTACTTATAATATTTTATATGTGGTTACTTAAAATTTATTTTATTTTTCTGGTCATGAATATACTTAGACTCTGAAGTAAATGTGCAACATGCTAAAAAACTGAAGAAAATGGCCCAAAATTCCATCTACCCAGAGAATTTATGCTTCCAAAAATATGGTACAAGCAGTGCATCAATATTTTCCTTGTAAATAGTTAAAATAACTTATAAATATGTAATTAATATGGGTATAATGCAAGTTTCCTTTGACCACCTCTCAGTTCGAGTCCTCTATACAGAACAGAACTCTTATACATAAATAATTATTACATATATTCTTTCATATGTATCTAATTATATAGCATATATGTAAGGTAACGATAAAATAAACACCTGAGAGTCTATTGCCCAACTTAAGAATATGACCATTAACATTAAAACTGCTCCTGTTGGTGGACCACATGGGTTGTTCCCAATTTTTTCTTTTCTTTTCTTTTTCTTTCTTTTTTTTTTGCTATAACAAACACTGCTATTATGAAGCCTCAGAAAAGAAATTCTGCAATCTGCTATCACCACATCTCACCCACCTGCAAGTTTACCCATATATGCTACCTTCTCCCCTGTTATCATGAATGCACTTTCCACGTTCCCAGCAAGAGCAAAACCATGCATCCACGCACTAGATTCCATCCCCTTTCATCTACTCAAGACATGATTCCATCAGTTCTCCTCTTCTCATTCTGAATTATTTTCCCCTCTTTACTGGATCTTCCCCTCATTGTGGAAGCATGTAGCTATTTCTCCTATCTTAGTGGGTGGGAGTAGGAAAACATCCTCTTGGCCTAATATTGCTCTCCCATTAGCTCTCTATTTCCTCTTCCCTTTACAGCAAAATTCCTTTTAAAAATTGCTGAATTTGTTGTCTTCAGTTCTTTTCCATTGTCTCCACTGAAGCCATTCCAATCAGACTTCCACTCCCACCACCCCTCTGAATCTGCTCTTGTCATGGTTATCAGTGACCAAAAATGTGATTAATTCTCAGTTCTCCTCTTTCTTGATCTGTTTGACACAATCACTGTCTTCTTTTTGATATATTTTCCTCATATGACCTCCAGGGAACCCTATTTTCCTGATTTCCTGCAACTTCCTTGGCTTTTCTTTCTGTCTCCTTTGCTAGTTATTCCATACCTCCCCAAATGTTAAACGGTGCTTCCTTCCAGAGCTCAGTCCTCAGGCTTCTTTTTTTTTTTTTTTTTTTTTTTCTTTTTGAGATGGAGTTTCACTCTTGTTCCCCAGGCTGGAGTGCAATGGCGCGATCTCGGCTCACTTGAGCCTCCCAGGTTCAAGCAATTCTCCTGTCTCAGCCCCCCTAATAGCTGGGATTACAGGCATGTGCCACCACACCCAGCTAATTTTGTATTTTTAGGAGAGACCGGGTTTCTCCATGTTGGTCAGGCTGGTCTTGAACTCCTGACATCAGGTGATCCGCCCACCTCGGGCTCCCAAAGTGCTGGGATTACAGGCATGAGCCACTGCGCCCGGCCCTCAGCTTCTTTTCTTTAAATATATTTACTCCCTTCATTGCACCCAGTGTCATGTGATGTCTGTTAATACCTTCCAACAACTCCCAGAATTAAATAGCAATCTCAAACCTGGACTTTTCCCTTGAACTCCAGCTGCTTACACCTTCTCTTGGCTATCTGATAGGCATTTTTATATAACACATCCAAAATTCAGAGTCTGATTTTTCTCCTCAACTCTATTCTCAGTCTTCCCCATCTCAGTTAAGGGCAGGACAATACCTTTTTTACATTTGATAATGCCAAAATTCTTGGAGTTGTTCTTGACCCTTTTTTGTCCACACACTTTATATCCAAGCCATCCACAAATTCAGCCATATCTTATATTGAAAATTATCTTGGGAGGCAAAAGCAGGCGGATCATGAGGTCAGGAATTTCAGACCAGCCCTGGCCAACATAGTGAAACCCCATCTCTACTAAAAATACAAAAAGTAGCTGGGCATGGTGGCGGGCACCTGTAATCCCAGCTACTTCGGAGGCTGAGGCAGGAGAATCGCTTGAACCAGGGAAGCGGAGGTTGCAGTGAGCCAAGATCGTGCCGCTGCGCTCCAGCCTGGGCGACAGTGCAAGACTCTGTCTCAAAAAAAACAGAAAGAGAAAAAAACGAAAAAATTGTCTAGTATCTGTTCATGCAATTCCACCTCCACCACTACCACCCTGGTCCAAGCCAACACCATTTCTTGCTGCATTGTTAGAAATGGTTTCCCTGTTTCTAATCTTAACCTCCTAGATGCAGCTTTTCTCATGTTGCATTTCTCATCTGATCCCAGAACACAAAACAGTATCTGAATGACACTATTTTCTCAGTTCTCCAAGGGTGGTACATATTATTCTTGCTGTGTCGATTACTGTAGTCTTTATAGCTATCTAGTTCTCTACTTCTTCCTTTCTTCTTGGATGTTCTGCTTTTCTTGTTACTATGCATTTCCATGTAAATTTTAGATTCAATAATATTATCAAGTCTCATAAAAACCAGGTTGAAATTTTCACTGAATACAAATAAGTCTGGAGTGAATTGACGCCTTTATGTTAATGAGTTTTCCTACCCAATTCTTGAACATGGTGTCAGTTTATTTAGATTTTATTTTAATATCTTTTAAAAACACTTCAATGTGTCTTCCATAATGGTCCTACATATCTTTGCTTCATTTTTTTCCCCCTAAGGACCTATGTTTTTGTGGGTTCTATAAATAGCATATATTTTTAATTACATTTTTCTGTTCTTGTGTTGTTTAGAAACTCAATTGATTTCTGAATATTGATCTTTTGCCCAGCTACCTAATTCTAGTAGTTTATTATATATCCTTTTGGATTTCAGATATAAAATTACATAATTTGTAAATAACCACTTTACCTTTTTTCCCCCTTTCCTATTCTTTGTACTCTTTATTTCCTTTTCTTGTCCAGCTGTGCTGCTTAGTATCTTCAGTACAATGTTGAGAGTAGAAGTAAAATAGTGAATATACTTTTATTGTTCTTCATTTTAAAGAAAGTATATTAGCATTTCTCCAATAAGTCTTAAATATTCTTTCTTAGATTAAGGAGATTCTTCTTTTGCTCTTGTTTTACTTACTTGCCACAAATGAGTATGTCTAATTGTTACTTTTAAACTAATTCACTTATTTGCTCTTGCTGTCTTCACAATGCTTTGTCTCTGATGTGGTTTTTTTTTTTTTGTTTTTTTGTTTTTTGTTTTTTGTTTTTTGTTTTTTGTTTTGTTTTTTTTTTTTTTTTAATTCATCTTGTGTGGGATTCCAGCAATTCTGGAACATTCTCAACCATTATTTCTTTGACTTTTGATGCTTCTTTTTCTTATTATTTCCTTCTGGAAATTTGATTAGAATACATTAGGCTTTTTCACTCTCTTTCATGTTGCTTATTTTCCTTTTTCAATTGTTTCTTCTTGTCTATTTAGATCACATTATGAATAATGTATCTGGGTTTATCTTCCAGCTCACTAATGCCACCTTTACTTGTGTCTAATCTTTTCATTTTGTGATGTTCCATTTGGTTCTTTTATAGATCTGCTTTGTTTGTAGTTTTTCCCCGCCCCCCCCACCATTGTCAATCATTCCTTTAAAAAATGAAAAACTAAGTTTTTTACATGCATTAAACACTTTTTTTATTCTGTATCTGATTATTTTAGTTGTCCACAAAGCTTTATTTGTAGGAATTTGGGGAGGTGTGGGGCTTAGCTAAAATTGAATCCTTCTAGAGTATATTTATATTTCAACTATGCTTCTGGCTATTACCTAGGAATACTAATAATTTGGGTTCTCTATGTCTATGTTTGCCATTTTATGAGACCATGATAGGTGAATTTGGATTGCAACTCCATGTGAGAGCATACTTTTAGTTAGACATGTCATTGGAGATAATTTGCTTTTACCCTGCAACAGTGTCAAGAATGAAGAATTTTCTGCTGATAGAATTTATTCAGAATTTTTTATCCTTACACTAAAGATGTAGCCCTTGAGCACCTAAGCATTAGGCTGTAGTGTACTTAAGAGATTTCTAGGCTTTATCTCCTTTCACCTCTGCCCTGTGTCTCCATCATTTTGGGAGCTCAAAGTGTTCACGGTTTGGCAAAGAGCTTCAGGAATAAAAGCTAGCTTTATTGCTTGTTTACCTTTCTGAGTTCCAGTTTTTTCCATTTTATTTTTCTGGCCTCTAGAGTGTTTACTTTTTACCAGATTAGGAATATTTTTAAAGATGGTATGTGAAAATATATAATCTGGCATTAAGTTGTATCAGTTGGGAGAGTTTTCAAAATATCTAATCTTCCATAGGCCAAAATGGATGAACTAAAGAAATGAAAGTATGTATAAATATAAAATATACATTTACATACACTAAAATTCACCAATTTTAAGTGTACAATTTAATGAGTTTGACAAATGTATACAGATGTATAACCACTACCATGGTCAAGATACAGAACGTTTCTGTCACTCCCAGAAGTTTTCTGTGCCCCTTTTTAGTCACTCCAATCTCCCCTGGCCCTAAGCAAGCACAGATCTGTTTTCTTTCATTGTCAATTAGCTTTATCTTTCCTAGAATTTTATTTAAATGGAAAGGAGTACAGCATGTACTCCTTTGTGTCTAGCTTCTTTTGCTCAGCATAACATTTTTCAGATTCATTCATGTTACTTATATGTGAGTAGCTTGTTCTTTTCGGTAAGGACTTATTACTGCCATTTTAATTGTTTTCTAGGTTCTTTCTTTCTTCCTCTCTTACTGTCTTCCTTTGTGGTTGAGTGATTTTTCTATAGTAGTATGTTTTGATTCTTTGCTTTTTATTTTTAGTGTATCATAGTTTTTTTGCTTTGTAGTTACCATGAAGCATATAAAAAACATAACTATAACAGGTTATTTTAAGCTGATAACAACTTAACTTTGATCACATGGAGACCAAAAACTGTGCTTTAACTCTACCTCCTACCCGGACATTTTGAAATTTGATGTCATAATTTACATCTTTTTATAACGTATATCCCTTAACAAATTATCATAGTTATTTTTTAGGCTGGGTGTGGTGACTCCCACCTGTAATCTTAGGTGGATGGATCACTTGAGTCCAGGAGTTCGAGACCAACCTGGGTAACATAGTGAAACCCCTTCTCTACTAAAAATACAAAACAAAGAAATTAGGCATGTGTGGTGGTGCATGCTTGTGGTCTCAGCTACTTGGGAGGCTGAGCCAGGAGAATCGCTTGAACCCAAGAGGCAGAGGTTGCAGTGAGCCAAGATTGCGCCACTATACTCCAGCCTGGGCTACAGGGAAAGACTCTGTCTCAAAAGAAAAGAAAATTATTGTAGTTATTTTTAAAATAGTTTTGTCTTTTAAGGTACATTCTTATAATATAAGGGACTTACCACCATTACAGCATTAGAGTGTTATAAATTTGACTGTATACTTACTTTTACTTTCAGATGTTTTATGTTATTTATTAGCATCCTTTTTGTTTCAGCTTAAGGAACTCCCTTTGGCACTGCTTGTAAGACTGGTGATAGTGAACTCCCTTAGCTTTTGTTTGTCTGGAAAAATCTTTCTCTCTCCTTCATTTCTGTAGGGCAGATTTGCTGGGTACAGTATTCTTGGTTGACAGTATTTTTCCTTCAGCACTATAAATATATCATCCCAGTCTTTCCTGGCTTATAACGTTTCTGCCCAGAAGTTTGCTGCTGCGTGTCTTGGAACTCCCTTATATATTATTTTCTTCTTCTGTTGTTGCTCCTTTCAGGATTTTCTCTTTGTCTTTGATCTTTGACAGTTTGATTAGATTCTATCTTGGGGTAGTCTTATTTGAATTGAATCTGATTGGAGGTTTTTGACCTTTCTGTACCTGGATATTTGTATCTTTCTGTAGGTTTGGAACGTTTTCTGCTATTATTTATTTAAATAAGCTTTCCTACTTCTATGTCTTTCTCTACCCCTTCTTGAATACCAGCAACTCATACATTTGCTCTTTTGATACCATTCCGTAAATCTCATAAACTTTCTTCATTCCTTTTTTTTTCTTTTTTCTCCTCTGATTGTATATTTTCAGATAACCTGTCTTTGACTTCACAGATTTTTTTCCTTCTGCTTAATCAGGTCTGCTGTTGATTTCTCTATTGCATTTTTATTTTGTCTTTTGTATTTTTCAACTCCTGAAAAATGTTTTAAAAAATCATTTTAGGCTCTGTTAAATTTCTAATTCTGGTCACTTATTGTTTTTCTCATTTCATTGAATTGTTTCTTGAAGTTTATTGAGCATCTTTAAAATAGCTATTTTGGATTCTCTATCAGGCAGTACATACATCTCTATCTCTTTAGGGTCGGTCACTAGTACCTTATTTTGTCTGTTTAGTGACGACATGTTTCCCTGATCCTTGTAGTTATGCATCAACTTTCTGTGCATTGAAGAAGTAGGTACTTATTCCAGTCTTTGTAAGCTTTTGTGGCTTTGTTTTGGAACCTCCTTCAAAAGTAAGCCTGTTCAGAGTTTCTAGGCAGGTTGTCTGGTCTGGTCCCTAATCCTCTGATTGCTGGGGTAGCTTAGCATTCTAAGCCCATGGCTACCAAGGCTGGTACAGCACTGGGATGTAACTGAAGCCCTTGGCTGCTGAGAGTCTGCCTGTTGCTGTGGGTTATTTATAGCCTAAGGCCACTGTAGTCACCTGGCAGTGATGCAGGCCAGAACTCAAAACTGTGTCATAGGGGCTGCAGGTCTCTGTCTGGTGCTGGGGTGGGTCTAGAAGCTCAGTTCACAGGTATCAGCCTGGAGTTAGAGGCCCTAGGGGTCTGTCTGATGCTGGGTTTTATGGTGGCGGGCCCAGTACTGGGGACCTAGGCAAAGTCTTACACTTACTTCTCTCTCTTTCCCCCAGGCAGATGGTATCTCTTTCCACTGCCTGAGGTAAGGGGAGGGATGACATGGGAAATGCAAAATTGCCCTTTCTAGCCTCTTTGATGTGTCTTTGTTATTATTGTGCTATAACCAGGCACTCTGATCTGTTACCTGGTTTCTTCAGTTCTTGTGAGAGTATTTTAAACCATCTAAATTGATGTTTCTGTGTGGGGATAATCCCTGGAGAGTCCATTTCTGCCATTTTGCTCTACCTTCTATCAATTTTTACTTCTGAGTTCATGCTTTTTGTGTTCTATGAAATCTCTGCATAACTTAAGAGTGCAGAGATTTTCTCCTATATTGTCTTATAGATATTTTGTAGGTCTATCTCTTATATTTAGGTCTTCAGTCCATTTCTATAAATTTTTATTTGTAGTGTGAAGTAAGGAAATTGCTATTAAAATTATAAGTTCAAATTAATAAAACAGTGGCTTTTATAATAGCATCAAAATATGAAATACCAAGGGATACATTGAACAAAATATTTGCCTGACCTGTGCACTGAAAAATACAAAACATTGCTGAGATGCATTTTTTTAAAAAAAGATCTAAATAGATATACCAGGTTGATGGATTCAGGGATTCGATGTTGTCAGGATGTTGTGATGGTTAATTTTGTGTGTCAGCTTCTAGGCTATGGTACCCAATTATTTGGTCAAACACTAGTATAGATGGTACTGTGAAGGTATTTTTAGATGTGACTAACATTTATAATCATTGACTACTGGTAAAGGAGATCACCCTCCATAATGGTAGTGGTCCTTATCCAATCAGTTTAAAGCCTTCAGAACAGAAACTGAGGTTTCCCAGAGAAGGAGTTCTGCTTTAGAACTGTAATTTAAAAATCCTTCCTGAGTTCCCAGCTTACTGGCCTGCCCTACGGATTTTGGACTCAAGACTGCAACATCAGTTGTTACCTGAGTTTCCAGCCCAATGGCCTGTCCTACAGATTTCAAACTTGCCTCAACCAGTTTCTTAACATAAATCTCTTTATACATACACACACATGCATGCACACAACAGTCGAATCCGTTTCTCTGGAGGACTGTTACTGATACAGACGTCAATTCCCCCCAAATTGATCTATAGAGTCAATGCAATACCACCAGGCCTTTTTTTCCTTCAAAATTGGGCAACCTGATTCTAAAATCTATATGAAGATTTTTGTGGCAAAGAACTTAGGCAAAATAACTTTTTAAAAGAAGAATAAAGTTGGAGGACACATATTACCTGATCTCAAGTTTTATTGTAAAGCTACAGTAATTGAGACATTGTGGTATTGGCACAAAGGTAGACTATATGGATTAGTAGAACAGAATAGAGAATCAACAGATATCTAGATTTTTTTTTAGAAAGGTGCCAGGGTAATTCAAAGGGTAGTCTGTTAAAAAATGAAAGGGTAGGACAGGCATGGTAGCTCACACCTGTAATCCCAGCACTTTGGGAGGCCAAGGTGGGTGGGTCATCTGAGGCTGGGAATTTGAGACCAGCCTGGCCAACATGGCAAAACTCCGTCTCTTCTAAAAATACAAAAATTAGCTGGGTGTAGGCCGGGCGTGGTGGCTCAAGCCTGTAATCCCAGCACTTTGGGAGGCTGAGACGGGCGGATCACGAGGTCAGGAGATCGAGACTATCCTGGCTAACACAGTGAAACCCCATCTCTACTAAAAAAATACAAAAAACTAGCCGGGCGAGGTGGCGGGCGCCTGTAGTCCCAGCTACTCGGGAGGCTGAGGCAAGAGAATGGCGTGAACCCGGGAGGCGGAGCTTGCAGTGAGCTGAGATCTGGCCACTGCACTCCAGCCCGGGTGACAGAGCAAGACTCCGTCTCAAAAAAAAAAAAATTAGCTGGGTGTGTTGGCACATGCCTATAATCCCAGCTACTTGGGAGGCTGAGGCAGGAGAATCGCTTGAACCTGGGAGGCAAAGGTTGCAGTAAGCTGAGATCATGCCACTGCACTCCAGCCTAGGTGACAGAGCAAGACTCTGTCTCCAAAAAAAAAAAAAAAAAAAATGAAAGAGTAGTCTATTAAAAAATATTGATGGAACAGTTGGATATCCACAGGGAAAAAAAAAAAGGAACTGATTTTTGGATGAAATCACTTTTTCCAATACAAAAGAAGAAAATAATTATCTTTATTATTTTGGAGATGGGCACAGGGAGCCAGGGTGAGGGGGAACCTGGAAGATGGGGCTAGGGTGAGCTTGAGGGGGAGGTCGAAAATAATTACCTTTAATTTCATCATCCAAAGATAGGTAATTGTGGTGTTTTCTCTTAGATGTTGTCTTAGATGTAATGTTGTCTTAGATGTAATGTCTTAGATGTGTCTCTTAGATGTAATGTACAGATAACTTAAATGTATATATTTTTAAATGTACATGTTTGAAAACCTTTTTACTGGATTTGCTTTTTACATATTTTTATAACATCACAACTTTCTATCTGAAGGACCTTTGAATTACCATATTATACTAAGTCATGAAGGTGTTCCATATTTTGCCTAATGATTCTCTACTGTTGGAATTAATAATAGTGATAGTAATAGCAGCTTCCATGTATTGATTACTTTCTACCTGGAAACTAGACTAAGCAGGTTATATGAATTGTATTATTTAATCCTTATGACAGCTCTTTCAGTTAGTTGGCTCCATTAAATAAAAAGGAGGGGAACCAAGGGTTAAGTCACTTGCCTATCTCTAATGTGTGAAGCTTGGATTTATAATTAATCATTTTTTATTTCAATACCTGAGAAAAATATACTGCCATTTTTTACGCTGTTTATAATTTTTTGCTACTTAAATTCTGAAGCAGATATCTTTGTGTAGAAATTATTGTCTACATTTCAGACATCCGAACTTCTTCTTTTCTGCTAGTCCTTTATATGTTTGATCCATCTTCACCAAATGAAATATTTTCAAAGCCTGTGTAGGTGTGCAATGTAGCACGCAGGGCAAAACAGTGCACAAACTGCCAAGCTGTTCTTTTGGTTGCTGGCGCCCTGAGCCAAACAGCACCAGGCCATTATGGGCATTTATATAGGAATGCAGATCTGCTGGGGAACAAGTCTAAGGGATCTGGAGAGCTAACTATTTGGTGGTTAGACTCATGTTGTAAAACAAAGGAGAAACAACTTTAGTAGTCTGTACCCTAGGACATTTTTAAATGAAATTATATAATGTTGGTCCAGTGACTTAACCCTCTGCCTTGCTTTTTCCATCTGAGAGAAGATCACTAAGTTAGAGCTTTGTCTCCAACTAAGATGCCCTAAAGAGGTAGTATTGCCCAATGAGCAAAATCATATCTGTTGATGATTTGTAAGTCACTAAGGGGGCGGTACTACTACACTAGTGGTATAGCCTTGAAGCTAGAGAGATTGAGGTTCAAATACAGCTCTAAACCATTTATAGTTTACCAAATGATTTCAGCCAATTTTCGTGAGTCTTTTTGAGCTGTGGTTTTCTGATTACTTGGAATGTAAAACAAGTACACAGTGATCTTGAAGCAAGGGATCTCTTCTCATGACTCCTTGATTTGTTCTTTGAACTTTTCCTCACCTTATTTGGGCTATGATTTTGTAGAAGAATCAAGGTCCTCTACTCCTCTGCCACCTCCCGTGTGATCTGAGGCTTCTTTTCTCTAATGAGCAACTTATTTCTGCTTCTTCTGTATTATACGATAATGATAGAGTTAAATCTTCTCAGTCCTTAACTTCTATTATCTGCAGGTCTGCATATCTTTTGCATTCTCTTAACCTGTTGTTGACAGCAAAAGTGGCCTAAGTGAGATAGGAGGTCATGTCTAAATGTGTGAAGAGTTGTTTTTAAACACCTAAAGATTGTGTTTATATTTAGAATGTCTTTTCACTTTTATTTCCAAGTTTAAGGCTTATGTACCATTAGTGTTAGGGTAAAAAATAAATAAATAAATAAATAAATAAATAAATAAATAAATAAATAAATAAAGCATAGTAGCTCTGTCACTCCAGTACACCTTGTGTCACTCCACCACTCCTGGGGTTCCTGGTTTTTCTGTATTGAGGCTTCAGGAATCCTGGAAACTCACTGCCGAAGTCGGGGGACTGGGGAGGAAGGAAGGAGGAGTGAGACTGTGAAGTAACCCAGGAATGGAAAACCAAACACCATATGTTCTCACTGATATGTGGGAGCTAAGCTATGAGGATGCAAAGGCATAAGAATGATACAATGAACTTTGGGGACTTGAGGGGAAGAGTGGGACAGGGCAAGAGGTAAAAGACTATAAATAGGATGCAGTGTATACTGCTCGGGTGATGGGTGCACCAAAATCTCACAGATCACCACTGAAGAACTTACTCATGTAACCAAATACTACCTGTGCCCCAATAACTTATGGAAAAATAAAAAATAAAATAAAATTCTGTAACAACAACAAAAACATTGGAGAAAGATAGCTGGTGGGTAGAATAATATGGGAAGTTGTACTTTTAAATTAATTTTGTCTTATATGACTAAAGACACACTGAGTTTTGCCTAGAGAAACCTTTGTTGAAAATGGTTGTTTTTTAATCCAAGAACAAAGTGGGGTATGGAACCTAGGTGGGGATGAAATAAATATGCATGTGTGCATAATGTTTTCCCTTTTCTCCTCTTAAAATGGCAAGCAAGATATCTGGGGAACAGATATATTCTGCAAGCGGATCTTCACCATGTCGGAAGTTGGGGATTACTCTTAATGCAAAAGAAATGCCCCTTTTATGGTTTGTATAGCTCCGATTTCCATTTTAAATTTAACTGGCACAGTGGTAGGTATTTTGTAAGATGTGGCTGATACGTAGCACCTTACAAAGTTTATTTTGAGTGACTAACAAAGAATACTGGTGAATAGAGACCTTTTTAGTTGTGTTGTTCTTATTTCTTTATTTTCCTATGCCCAGCCCAACTAAGCTTGAGAGGACATGATGTGGATCAGATCACCATAGTAGTTTAGAAAGGAACATGCTCTATCCCTGCCTCTTCACTGTCTAATGAGTTCATGTAAAAAATATATCAAAAGAAATTCTCATCGCAGAATCCTCACATTTCAAAGGAGAATATATTTATTATAAGAACTGCTGATTCATTAGGAATGCTTCCTAATTCGAACAGCAACAGCTGCTTCTGGTTAGAATAAACTCCATCTCCTCTTTTGTTTCCTGTCTCTCCAAAGGGATGTTAAATTTTGGTTTAAGACTTTCTCTTGCTTTAGCTTTTTCTCTGCCACTCTTCCTCTTTCCCCAGTTGTAATGCTTTATTCTTCTCAGTGTTCATAGGATTTGAACAATCTACTGTACCCACTCCCCACCTTTAAAAATAACTTTGCTTAAGATTACAAATGCTAACAAAACTCTTCTGATAATGTGTTTTGTTTGCATTCACAGTGGCAGCAGAGTGTATTGTACAGCAGTAAAGAAAAAAGTTGAGATACCTTGTAGTCATAAATTCTAAGTGTAATAATTTAAAGTACAGGCAGCATTTCAGAAACTGCCATTGTCCATTAAATGAAACCACTGTATAAACGTATCATAGCATGCTGTTCTAATCACTTTTCTCCGAATACCAGCTTTTGAAAGAAACATGGCTGTATTTTTTTATACAAAATCTGAAATCATGTAATTGAATAGCTTGGCAGAATAGGTAAATGAATGTAGCAACATGCATTCAAATATGTCTCTTGGGTTTGTAATGAGCTGATTGAAGTTCACAGTTGTAAGAGTTGCCATTTTATATCCTGATTTTATATTCCGGACCCAGACAAAGGTGCCAGTTTTTTTTTTTTGTTGTTGTTGTATTAACAGGAAGAGGAAGAAGAAAATTGTTCATAAAAATCGGTTTGCCTTTTTTGGGCATCACTACTGGAGTCTGTGTTCTAGTAACCTTTATTCAACTGTCCTTCTATAAAATAAAGCATCTTCTAATGTGACCATTTCTACTTAATTTTAGAATTATTAACTGCCTCTGTTAGAGCTGAAACAAATTCTGTCACGTTGGCCGGGGTTGGTAGTCTGCCACAGGTGTGTACCCACACTAGTATGAGAGAGAGTTGTTGCCTGTGCATACTTATCTCATAGCATTAATCTTAGTAATTACACTTGTTGATTTATAAGTCTGAATCCCCCACTAGACACTGAGCTCCTTGAAACTAGAGATTGTATCAGAATCATCTGTTAGCCCCAGGACCCAGCAAAGGACCTCACAGTCAGTGAATAGTTTATGACCAATGAGCTATAGAATGCTGTGTTAATCAGAGTTCTCCAGAGAGACACACTAATAGGATATTTATATACACAAATATATATACCTACACACACACACACACATACCTACACACACACACACACACACACACATACACATATATATAGAGAGAGAGTTGTTAAGTATATTAAGTATTAACTTACACGATCACAAGGTCCCACAATAGGCTGTCTGCAAACTGAAGAGCAAGGAGAGCCAGTCCGAGTCCTGAAACTGAAGAACTTGGAGTCTGATGTTCAAGGCCAGGAAACAATCCAGCATGAGACAAAGATGTAGGCTGGGAGGCTAGGCCAGTCTCTCTCTCCTTTTCATGTTTTCCTGCCTGCTTTATATTCGCTGGCAGCTGATTAGATTGTGCCCACCAGATTAAGGGATTAAGGGTGGACCTGCCTTCCCCAGCCCACTGACTCAAATGTTAATCTCTTTGGCAACACCCTGACAGACAACCCCAGGATCAATACTTTGTATCCTTCAATCCAATCAAGTTGACACTTAGTATTAACCATCACAGCTGCTAAGCCAAATGGGTGTCCGAGTAGGTACCAAAATGTGAAGTATACAAAAAGATCATCGGCTTTGGAGCTAAAGAGACATCATTTCAAATCCTGGTTAAGTAAGAGACTGGGAATTACTTATGGAATCCAATTGAGAGTTTGATGTTTTAGGACAATTCTACATATTGAGAATAACGACTGCGCTACTATACCTTCAGACGAGAAACCATGTATTTTTGGTGGGAGATAGGGCAGAAGAGAAAGGACAGAGTAATATTGGGAGATTGCCATTCACTGGGCACAGAAAGATCTACTTCTGGGTTTGTCGGGATGTCTTTAGGCTATGCAGATGTGTGGCTCTAGGTAAGTCCCTTATATTCTCTGAGCTCATCTTTCTTTTGCTATAAAAGTAAAGAGTTGACAGTTTAGAGCAACTGGCTTATCTCCTATTTCCTTTGCCTTACCTGGTTGGGCTAGGTGACAAAGAGCTTGGGTTTTACCTTTTCTTTTCAAGGAGCAAACCCTTGGCACCACTCATGGTATTATGGCCAGACCTCTGGGGTGGGCCTCTCCTTAGCTAGGAGAGAGCTTGGTATAAGTAGGAGGTTCTCAACCCTAGCATACATAGACAGATTTGTTTTATTTCACTCCCTTGTGAGATGTTTCACAAATAATTAGTTAGTATTAAATAATATAGCTAGACGAGGTGTGGTGGCTCATGCCTGTAATTGCAGCACTTTGGGAGGCCAAGGCAGGCATATCACAAGGTCAAGAGATCGAGACCATCCTGGCCAACATGGTGAAACCCTGTTTCTACAAAAAAAAAAAAAAAAAAAAAAAAAATTACCAAAATTAGCTGGGTGTGGTGGTGCGCGCCTGAAGTCCCAACTACTTGGGAGGCTGAGGCAGGAGAATTGCTGAAACCTGGGAGGCAGATGTTGCAGTGAACCGAGATTGCGCCATTGCACTCCAGTCTGGTGAAAGAGAGAATTTCCGTCTCAAAAATAAATAAATAAGTAAATAAAAATAATAATATAGCTAATGAAACTTGTGGGTGATATACTGTTTTAATACATTAGGTGGACTGAAGACATTCCTATACTGCCTTTCACTTGAGGTGGAGTGGCAGCTAGCACCATGGGGTTGTGATACATGGGCATATGCCCATGGAACTATATTACCATGAAAACTTGTCCTTCATTGGTCAGCAGTCAGGGAAAAAAGCTAAAATATACAGTGTGGCTTAAAAGATCATGATAGAAGCCAGACTCAAAAGGCTACGTACTGTATCATTCCATTTCTATGATGTTCTGAAAAGAGAAATTATAGGAATAGGAAAGAGATCAGTGGTTGCCAGGGCTGAGATTTGGGGAGGCAAGGTTGACCACAAAGGAGCAACACAAGCAGGCTGGGTGGGGTGTGATGGAAGTGTTCTATACCTTGATTATCTGTGGTTGTTACACCAATGTGGGCGTTTGTCAAAAAAGTGACTTTTACTGCATGTTTAAAAGAAGTGAATTTTTAAAAGAGAGATGGTGGGAAGGACAGGTGGAAAACAGATGATCTCAGTGCTGTGTGCTAAGAGCCATGACACATTAATAGACACTCAGCAAGGGAAATTCTGTTGGATGGGGCACAAGCAAACATTTGGGGGTACTGGAAATGTTGTATAGATTCATTGCGGGTGGTGGTTACACGGCTGTATGCAGTTGCCAAAATTCATCTGTATGTACACATAGAATGGGTGGAGTTCATTTGATATAAACTATAATTCAAAGTTGATTTTCAAAAAAGAAAAAGGATCATGAACTTTGGAACCAGAGAAACCATACTTCAAATCTGGACCATTTCTTTACTTGCTTGGTGATCTTGAGCAAGTCACTTCATGTCTCTGAGCCTCAATTTCCTCATCTGTACTTTATAGCTGAAAATACTCATCTCGCATAGTTGAGGAGAGGAATAGAAACAATGCCTGATGGAGCTAAGGTACCAGATATTTTCATTTTCATCCTAAAAGTGGCCCAGAGCACAGAACTGGTCTTTAAATTAACTGAAGCTGCCCTATTTTAGAGTGATAATAAAAGTTAAGTTCAAACATTTGTGAAAGGTAAAAATGTTAGCAACCATATGTTTGTTTAATAATAGCTCTTAGAATCTTATTGGCTTTGCTATCTTTTATATCACTATAGCATGCTAAATCTTCTAGGGTTAAGCCGTATTTAATTAGTTAACTAAGAATAATATACGCTGTTCCTTCAGTCAGGAAAGCACAAGGAATTACTTGTATTGTTAGCTTGGAAAGAGTCATTCATTGAGGAATGATTGAAAAAGTACTAGTGACATATTTATCATCCCCATCTTTTTTTTAATTTGCTTTCATTCTGTCTTTGAAATGAAATCTTTATCTTGGGTTAAGTGAATAAATATTAATTTTAGAAATCCCTATTGGCCCAGCCCACTCTTTTGTGATTGACACAATCTTAAAAGTAATTGGAAAGAATATCTGTGTGCTTGTGGCACTCAAAATTTTAAAATCATTCAAAATGTGGTTGAGAACCATTCTTTCTCCTAAGAGAGTAGACATCTACCTAACAATCATAACAAAGCTACCTATTTTTGAGTCTCTGGTTTGTTTTGTGAACTGTGATAGGCACTTTGTGTTATTTTGCTTAATTTGTTCCATACCACCACCTTGTTAGGTAAACAGGAAGTGTTGCCTTTTTGTAGAGGAAAGTATCCTTGGTGAGATGAAGGAACATCTCTCGGGTGAGCCTGCTTGTCAGTGGGAGGACCGCACCTGCTGCTCTGGATGGTCCAGCTCCCCTCCTCTCCTGCCATGTCTCCCAATGGACACTGCTTCTGAAGGAAGCAGGCAACCCTCTGCCTAACAAGTTCAGGTCAGTCTTCTATATGACAGGAGCTCCTTTGTTAGCTCTCTTCTCCCAGAGTCGAATCTGTTTTAAAAATTTTATTCAGTAAGTAAAAGAGCACTGATGGAGGCCCTCATTTTTGGAACTTCCTTCTTCCTTGAGGACTTTTCACCAGCCACATTGGTTTTAAAATTGTTGAGTTTATCTGGTTCCAGACTATCCTCCTTCTAAAGTGGTCTTTTTACAAAGACAAAACCAGATCTGTCCACTGCTTAAAACCCTTCTTTGATTTCAGGAAAAGAGTTAAACTCCATGGTCAAGCATGTAAATTTCTTACAAGCTGGGCTCTTTGGACTACTGTAGTTTCATCTCTACTATTGCCAAAGATCCCTTCTCCACCCATCCCCACTCTCCAAAAGAAAAAAAAAAATCACACAAAGAAACACCCTGCTCTACCCTTACTCTGGGATCCAGCCACCCCGAGCCATTTGTAATTTTTTGTTTCTTTGCATCTGTAATTTTTGGTTTCCTCCAGACGGAATGTGCTTCTGTTTCATCCAGTTCCTCTTCCTCACTTTGCCTACACTGCAGTCTAGTGGAGATGCCCTTCCTCAGTGCTGCCACAGCCCTTTGCCCACATGTGTAGAAGCGTCATCAGGTAGCATCGTGATCCATCATTTGCAGGTCTCTTCCCCAAGAGACTTAGAGTTCCTTGAGGACAGACAGCACCATGTCTTGTTCATTTATTTATTTTAGCTGTCTAGGACAGGGCTGGTATTACATCTATGCTTACTAAATGGTTGTATGAATGATCCAGCCTTGCAGATTTGGCCTGAAAATCTAACAGGGAAAAAATAGATTCTGACCCCCCGTTTATTCCCTCTCAACTAAGAGTGACCCTAGGTAAGGCTTTCTTCCTGAGCCTGCCAGGATTTATTGAGGCTGACTGTACCCACATTAAGGAAAGATCACTGAAAACCTTATTAGCTCACCACCCTTGCCCTGGAACTGAGATCCATGATAAGCATGGTGCAGGAGGAAGAGCATGAGGCTCTGGTGTGACCAGTTTGTTGAAGAGTACAAACTTCCGCTTCATCGAGACAGCCTGTTTTGGAACTGGCTCATCACAGTTATTAAGCTCACTCACAGAAGTAGGAAGGCTGTTGTCTCTTCATTCTATTCTCCCTGACCAGTCCACCTCCCTAGCCCTTTGGCAAGACCACTTGGAAGTTGGTAGGCAGCGGGGAATCATAACTGTGGCTGTTTGTTTGTTTTTTTAAAGAAAGAAAAGGAGGGGGAATAGTTTTATTAAGAGTTAACAAAATAATACATGTAGACTAGAAAGTTTGGAGAATATAGGAAAACACAAAAATTAAAATGAAAAAATCATTTGTATATATTATAGAGCCTGCTTTTATATCTAAATATATTGTAAATGTTTTTCCATGTTAAGTATTCTTCTATAGTCTGATTTTAATGAATATATAATATTCCATAATTTTGATAGTTCATAATATATTGTAATCATTCTATTATTATACATTTAGGTTGCTTTCAACTATTTTCAATTACGAATAACAGTATTTAACAGGCAACTTTTTTTCTTAAATTTTAAGGCACTGCATCCTCAATACATAAACTGTAGAAGACATAGAAAAGAATGCAGAAGAAAAAGATTATCTACAATCCCATAATCGAGCAAAACCACTATTTATCTTTTCTTCTGGTCTTTCTAGGAGCATATATGATTGCATATGACACATAGTGGTGTATACCCCGTGTTTTTTTTTTCTTTCCCCCATCTCCTTTTCTTCTTCCTGCCCTCCTTTTCTTCCTCCCTCCCTCCCTCCCTTCTTCCCTCCTTTTCTTCCTCCCTCCCTCCCTCTTTTCTTCCCTTCCTTCCTCCCTCCCTTCTTCCCTCCTTTTCTTCCCTTCCTCCCTCCCTCCCTTCCCCTTTTCGCTTTCCTTTTCCCTTTCCCTTTCCCTTTCCCTTTCCCTTTCCCTTTTCCTTTTCTTTTTTGGTATAGACTCTTGCTCTCTCACTCAGGCTGGAGTACAGTGGCACAATCTTGGCTCACTGGAATCTCTACCTCTTGGACTCAAGCCATCCTCCCACCTCAGCCTCCTGAGCAGCCAAGGCATACAGGACTACAGTGACTACAGGCAGGCGCCACCACACCCAGCTAATTTTTGTATTTTTTGTGGAGACAGGGTTTCCCCATGTTGCCCAGGCTGGTCTTCTTGAACTCCTGGGCTCAAGTGACCCGCCTGCCTCGGCCTCTGAAAATGCTAGGTTTATAGGCATGAGCCACCACACCTGGCCATTCTTTTCAATCCATATTATTTTGTGGACATTTTCCCATATGATTAAAAATAATCTGAAATATGCTTTTCTGTTGCCTGGATTTGCTATATTCTATCTAACCATTCTCTTAGCACATGTTTAGAGAAGTGTGTGTGTGTGTGTGTGTGTGCATGTGTGTGTTGTGCTATTGTAAGTGATAAAAGAACTACCATTTAAAATATATTACCAAAAAAATTGTCACAATATTTAATGCCGATTAAAAACATAGTAAAAATGATTCATACATACATTTTTCTGGCCTTCGTTTTAATTTTCTGCTTTTTTGTAGTAACTCATTAAAAGGCAACTTTCCTGCATTCATTCAATCCTATATGAGTTTATGAATTTACATCAAAGTCCAGGTGCAGTGGCTCACTCCTTTAGTCCCAGCACTTTGGGAGGCCGAGGCAGGTGGATCACTTGAGGTCAAAAGTTCAAGACCAGTCTGGCCAACATGATGAAACCCCATCTTTACTAAAAATACAAAATTTAGCCAGGCATGGTGGCATGCGCCTGTAATCCCAGCTACTTGGGAGGCTAAGGTGGGAAGATCGCTTGAAGCCGGAAGGTGGAGGTTGCAGTGAGCTGAGATCATGCCACTGTACTCCAGCCTAGGTGACAGAGCAAGACTCTGTCTCAGAAAAAAACAAAAAAGAATTCACATCAGAGAAACCTATTTACATCAGAGAAACAGATTTCTACCAGGAGGTTTGCTGACTGAGCATCTTTTCTCTAAAATTTAGTTTTTAGGGTTTCTGTTTTGAAAATTATAAATTCAGTCATATTTTGAGGGAGTTTTTTAAACAACAAATTTAGGCTTTTGTAACATTATGGACTGCTTCTCTTGGCTTATAATAAAGCAGTGCCATCTGTACAAAGGTTATTTTAAAAATCAGGAGTGACTGAGGGTAAGAGTCCATCAGCATTTCAACAGAGTGACCATTGGCATTTTATGTTGTAGCTTTGGGTACTTTGTCGTGGATTCCCAGCTCTTCAGCCTGCTCGTGTTTGGGGCCCTCTGTTCTGTTGAAAGGTTCATTTGGGAAACCTGCCTATTTCATGCTGTGGCTGCTGTCTAGTTTGGGTGCAGAAGGAATGCGCATCATACCTCTTTTCAGGGCGGCCCAACCATTACTTATCACATTTTCCAAGCTCTGCACTTGTTGCCTCTATCAGATCATTCCTAATGCCATGATGACTTCTCACACAAATCTAAACCAGGGACCAACTTTAGTGGAAGTTATGCCATATTTGACTCTCTACTCAGTGCCTGACTTATACATGTTAGGCAATGAATGAGTGAATGAATGCTGTCTATAAAACAAATGAGCTTAATTATGATCTCATTTTGACAACACCTAATCAAATGTAAAGTATAATCACTGTGTAACATATACTTTACTGAAACCATTCCCAGGGATTTTTTTTTTCAGAAAAGTACTTACTAGTATAGGAAGTCACACAACTGGATTTGACCCTGATCTACTTTGTGACTGTGTGACTGTGAGCAAGTTACTTAGCTTTTCTGTGCATCAGTTTTGCCATTCGGTATCTGGGGATATGATGGTACCCTACTTAAAATTACAGTGAGTAAATAAGCAAAGGCATGTAAAGCTCCTGGCATTTGGTAATTCCTAAATAAATAGTGGTCTCTACTACTATTAAAATATTTACCACTCTACTTCTAATACTTTGATCGGTTTGGTGCACAGCAGTCAATGTGCTTGGACCTAGGTGGACCTTGTAGTTGTCGTTGAATAGATTCAATCCTCTTCAGGGTTGCTGGGCTTCCATGTGATTAATTGTGTACAAAGAATTTTGCTTCCCTCAGCCTGACCCAGGTCTGCTGCGAAATTAGATAGCCGTGAAGGTTTTCCTCAGAATAGGAAATCTGGTGGGCCAGAGAGAATCCCATGGCAGAGTGAAGGAAGAAGGGCTGCTTGTCTTGCACAAATTCTTGCTTTACTGTCTCTCAAACCCCTTGGTTTCATTTTCAAAAACATTTTGGGAAAAACTTCTTGGTGAAAGAGTTGCTTCGTCACTTAAGGTAACTTGAGAGCAGGCCAGTTTCCGGTCTGTCTTTGTTGCCAGCTCTCTAGTTGAAAGGTTCTGCTTCATACCCGAAGGAGGCTTTGAACATCAGCTGTCTGGAACAATCTCGGGCCTTATCACTTATTTTAATGTTCCTTGCACAGGGTCATTCTTGGATGTGGTGCTCTGGGCAATCTCACCCCAGAATGCTTCCCTTCCTTTATTTAACCTCTGACCTGTGAAAACAAGAGTTAATCAAAAGTTCTAAGGTAGCTAAGAGGAAGGGGAAGTGTTTGGTTACAAATTAAATATGAACAAGTCATAAGTCATAAATCCCCAGTAGTGCCACCAGTTGTGTGTCTCAAGTTGCATATGGTACAGAGTGTTTGGGTTATAAATTCAAGTTCAGAGCTCTCTGATTGCTTGGGGGTAGGTGCGAGACTCATTTTATTTTGGCCTAAAACTCTGCCTCCTAAAACATTACTTTTATTGGACGAGCTTCATTCATATCCTACTTTATCTGTGTTCCCGTCTCTCCTTCTTCCTTTCTTTACCTGCCTGCCTACTTGTGTTGATTGGTGTGCTGTTCTGTGAATTGAGACAGAACTGCTTCCCTGAAAGAAGTTAAGCATATGGAAAAAGTTGCCAAGGAAAGGCATTGAAGCATAGAGCGTAAATGGGTTTAAGAGACAGCCAGACACTTTTATAGAGAGATTTGCGATTGAATGATATAACATTCAAGCAGAGATCTGGGGTGGAAATGAACTTAAATGAGTACTATTTGTGGAAAGCTGATGCCCTGTCTAATCTAGCATTTCCTTAATTGTCACCATAAGCATACATTTAAAGCTTTATACTTTAAATTAAAAAAGGCAACACAGTCTGTTTAAGAATCTAAGACATAGGCCATAGTTTTTCTAGAAAAAGTTCTTAAAAATATGCATTTAGGGTATAGCAGAGGCACTGGGTCTTGACACGAAACACTGGAAACTTAAAATACTCTTCTGCCGTGTTTGATTAAAACATTTTAAATTGAGCTATTTATATTTGTGTTTCTGAATATAACATGTACACTAATTCCTGAAGCAATAAAGAGCTGACACATGACTAGTGTCCCTGGAGCTGGCAAAGTAAGAAAACACGCTGAATTGTTGGGAGGCAGCCAGAGTTAGATTGCTCAGAACACTTTGAGCTGAGGGGCTTTTGGAGGCGAGCTTTCCTTTATCTTATCAAGCACTACAGTGAGAACCACAAGGTAAGAATTTTATATCCTAATCTCAGGATTGATCATTGTGCGTGATCATACAATGTATTGTTGAGAGCAAGTCAGACTTAGAAATCATGCTGGACTGGTTTTGTGTCTGATCTGTGGTTTTAGTAGCTGTGTCATCTTAGGGAAATCACTTCTCTAAGACTCAATTTTCTCATCTGTAAAATGGGATAATTCATCTCACAGAGTTATGAAGAGTAATACTTCAAAGCACCTAACACTTGATATACATAGTTTCCCCCCTTACTGCATTAGCTTCTCCTCCCCAGCCCTAAAATGAGATGAATATCAAATGGCATCCGACTGGGATCATTGATTTTTTGTTGTTGTTGTTTATTACTGCAAGTAGGACAGGGCTCCTCGTGTAGCCATTTCTTCCTTTTGTTGTGTGTTTTTTTTTTTTTCCAGTAGAGACAGTGTATTTCCCCAGCTTTGAAAGCTCCAGTAGGGTGGGCCTTAGTTAGAACCTCACTAACCCGTTACATTATATTACAGTAGTTATTTAAACCATGAAATAAGATACTCTGAATGGGGAAAGTCTTGCAAGTGTGTGAATACAGGAGTAGGCAGCTTCATAAACTGTCTTAGGAAAATGATGAAAGGCCTATGTGCTCACCCTGCCTGGACTCAATGGAAAATATCGAGAATTACACGGAATTGTCAGTGCAGGTGCTATTATTCCAAAGATCTCATGTTACCAATGCTTCACCAGTGATAACAAAAAAGTGCCTCTGTGCTTTCCTCCTGACCAATCTCCTTCAATCAAAGTAATACTGTCATAGAAAAGAAGATGACAAATCCACTCCCTAAAAGCAACAATTATTGAATACCCATCAAGAAAGAAAAGAGCCTTGTTTCCAAAATCAAATCCAAGGGTATGTTTGGGTAGATTTATATATGCACATGTTTTATGGGAGTTTTTGGTGTTTTTTCATAATGCAGATTAATATTTTTACTCATTCAGTACATATAATATATTTTCCTGCATAGATATAATAGGTATCACAATGGGATGTTAATTATGGACATAAATCAGAGAGTCTTGAGCTTAACTAAATATCATAATCAATTTACAATTTGAGATTAGCTGCTGTGAGCAAAGCAGAATGCCCAGACTGGGTGAGACTGGCTTAGAGCTCCCAAAGAGGATTGCTTTTCTCTTATTGAGGTTCCTTTGACTTTTGATGTTATCAAAGAGTATGGTATTATCAGGGTGAAACAAATCATGCTCAGTTCCAGGCACTGTGATAGGTGTGTTTACATATGTTTCAGCCTCAAAAGAACCACGTAAGGGTAGATATTATATCCCCATTTCACATATAGGGAAGGAAGAACATGGCTCAGGCCACAGCCAGTAAGTAACAGAGCTGGTACTCAAACCCAGGTGAGTCTCCTGACTTTGCAGTCAGTGTAAAGTTGATCAGTGAGGTGTCACTTCCTCTTGGAATACTTTCCAGAACCTCTTCTCTGTTCCTTTTGTGAACCTCTATCTAAGCACTGACCCAGTGCTGCAGACATTAGCTGCCAGTGTGTCTGCTTCCCTCTTTAGACTGTGAGCTCCCCAGATACTGAGACATGGGCCTTATTCCCCCATGTACCTAGCAGAGGGCCAGGCATGTACTGGTGGGTCTTAATAAGCATGGGAAAATTTGTGGGTAGATGGCATTGATGGAACATTTGAAAAATGATTGATTTAAAAACATCATTTTAGACTGGAAACATCTTCTCAGTTTTAAATTCTGTAGAAATGTTCGTTGAAGCTAAATGTGGTTGTCTCAGGAAGGTGAGGTGTGCTTCTCCCTTAGGGAGGAACCACATATAACCTTGGTGCTAAAGTTATGGTTTGAGAATCGTAGACCAGCACACATGAGTGATTTCTGTTGCGCTTAAAGGTGGGAATGCTTGTTGACTGAGTGTAATAGGGGAGAAGATATGTCTTATAGAAGGCAGTGCAGTTGGGCTCTAGGGTCTTTCCTCCTTCCCACCTCGAGTTAGGAGGGAGAGGGAAAGGAATGAGAAGTATAGGAGTGGGAGAGCTCATGTGAAAGCTCTTCTCTTTAGTGAGTTTGGAGAGAAGAGTATCTTGTGAAGAGAGGGACAGAAGAGGAACAATGTTTGGGGCAGACTGGAGGAGGTGGGTAACAGGAGGCTTGTTGCACTACAGATTAGAGGATTCTTGAACAATTTTAAGGGTTCACATGTGCTTGAAAAATTAGGTTTTCATATGACTGTAATCAGCCTGGTTTTGTGAAGTTTTTCCATAGCAATTGAAATGGGAACGAAAAGAGTAGATGGTGGGGTTTACTTGTGTTGGGGAGATGGGCAAGGGACAAGAAATCTTGTTTGTAAGTATTCTTTGATCTACTTTGAATAATCACTTGCTCTATACTCATTATCCCAGACTCCAGTAGGACATTGGCAGGAATTGTTTTTTAAAAACTGGGTCATTTTCCAAACCCAAATGCTGCCTGCTCAATTTGGATCCCCACCTCCATCTAGAGTTGGTTGACTATTACTCTATAGCTCTAGTGGTAATTAATGGCCTTAATAGAACCTATAGAGATGAGTTATATCTATCAAGGGAAGCTACGATTTATTGAATGTCTCACATGTGCCAGGAATAATTAGGGGTTAAACAGTCAATACACAGTCACCATCCTTGCTCTCATGGAGTTGACACCAATGGAGAAGACAGACAAACAAGCATGTATTACAAACGATGGGGAGTTTTAATGTAGAGTAAGCCCAGGAGGTCTTCATATTCTGGGAATAAAATGCATCTATTTAATTGGGGACCAAAAGTTCACAGTAAAAATGAGGAAAAGGTTAGGATTTTATCTAGAAAAAGTGTAAAAAAGTATAAATTTACCTCAACAAACTCTGTCTCTTAATTCCAACAATGCATTAATTCTTACAAAGAATGATGCATCAAGTATTGCGGGGGAGAGGAGGTTATAATTTTTCTGACTTAATAACACTTCATAGTTGACTTTCACAGCATAATCATAAAAAGAGTCATTTTTTTCCTAAAGTATTTGAGGACTTCAGTTTCCCAAAGGTCTCTTTTACCCTTTGATATTGAAATCATTTTCTTTTGATGTGACTGTTGTGTTACTATCCTTGTTTTTCTTGATTTTTCTCTTTATGTCTTGTTAAGTGGTCTAATACAGCCAGGTCTTCATTTGTCGGTGACTTTGCCTCAACTCTGAGCAGGTATCCGGCATGTCCAACATGGGCTTCGTAAAATCCAGTCTCCTTTGCAAGAGTTGTAGTTTTATAGCAAATTTGCATTTTATTATAGATGTTTCACTAAGATACAGACAGAGGAGCAGGGATAGATTGTTGGTGAAACTGGAAGGGTGGAGAAGGGGACGTATTGTCTGGAAACTGGAAGGGTAGAGAAGGGTCGTGTTGTCTGAAGCAGCCACATTGTTGGTGAGTATTTTCCTCTTGTAACAGCTTCTGTTTTCCTGCCCATTCTGGTTGACCGCATGGTATGAGGAATTCCTGTAGAGTGCTGGAGGAGCCTCTGATCCAGACACCAGGAATCAAAGAGAGCTTCCCAAAGCTGAGACTGCCAAGGTGGTCAGGCAGGGAGGGACAGGAAGAGTGTTCTGGATTGGTGGCTCTCATGTCCATCGGGTACATTAGCAGGTGGTGCATATCTTTTCATAGAGGAGGAAACTGAGTTTTGGGAAGACTGCTTTCCCGAGGTGTCACATCTAGAAAGGAACAGAACTGAGATTCAAACTCGGGGTTACCAGACTCAAGCCTGTGTCCTCCCCAGCATATGCCATGCTGCTCTGCTTTTTAACATTGGGGGAGGAGATTGATATATGTATATATTTTTTTAATAGGGAGGCTTTAAATACTGAGTGCCGAACAGTCTTAACCAAGGGATGCTTTGCCATTGGATACATGTTGGCAAAATCTCCTGACAGAAAGAAAGGGATACCTCTCCTCAAGTATCCAAGATAGAATATCAGGAGCTCCTCAGACAGTAGAAAGTCACCAAAAAAAACCCCTGAAAGCCTGTGTCATGTTACTTTTCTTAAACTCATCAGTCCCAACATGAATAGAAGCAGCTCTGCCACAAGTCTTCCCCAGGGAGGCACTGCTTCATTGTATCATCTATTCTAATGGTGCCTGAGTGTTACATCCTAATATTTTATTGTAAATTACTTTTACTTTGATTTCTCTTTTATAGGAGAGCCAGAGCATTATTTTGGTTTTGTGAATGACTAGATTACATTAAGATTTTGTTTTTAGGAGAGCAAAGTCTATGCTGATTCTGATAAGGCTGAAATCCACTGGGCTCTGCTGAGGTCAAGATGAGGGGAAAGAATTACTTCCCACCTGATTCTAAAGCCATTGCTCATGCACTTTCTCCTGCCTGTCATGCAGATTTTGTCAGTGGGATCCCCTCCTCACCGACTTTTGTGTCCTGCTGATATGTCCCGATCATGTGTTGAGCACTGCTATTTTTTTTTTTCTAACCCAGCACAGCATTTCCAAGCCCCAGCCCTAGAATCAGACATTTTTTTCCAAAGAGCCCAGGTTCCTATTACTGGAGAATAGTATTTAAAAACTAATATCTGGGCACTAAGTGTGCTCATTATAATTGGGATATCTCTGCTTCCAGGCCTTCTCAGTGGCTAAAACTAGAGAATATATGTATGTACATAGATTTCTATTTCTATTTATTTTATCAGTCTTTACTACCTATCTGCAGAACATCATGATTCCTCATAGGTACACTCAGTTCCAGTATGAACCCATGGGGTTCATTCCCATTCTTTCCCTAACTGGATTTGTAACTCTCTTCTGATAGTAAGACACCTGCTTCCCGTTATATATTTACCTGCTTGGTCAGTCTTGATCTGTTCCCGATTTGTAACCAGTCCTCTGCTGCAGCCCCCTTCCCACACAGCGCCACCCTCCTCACGCTGTTTTTACAGTAGCATGTGCTACTGTTTGGACTGTGGCACCTTAGGCAGAGCTGCTGCTGCCCCTTCCTATCATGGACAGCATTCTCAACCACATGGACTCTGCCTCGCCGGCCCCCACCCCTTTTGTGGAAGCCCTCCCACCCCTGAGGCTCTGACATCCCACATCGAACTGCCTTCCAGATGCTCTTTGTACTCTTCTGGGTTCTGATACCATTGCTGGTCAGTCCCTCCGCTCTACATAGATGCTTTATCCCATGCCAGGCCTAACCCTCGTTGCCCCCTTGAGTCATGAAACTCCAAGTCAGGCCTCCCCCATGGAGACTCCCTCCTTATTCTGCTTGGACACTGACTTTCCCTTACCAGGCCTCTCACTCTGCTTGGGCCCCAGCACACCATGCTGGATCACCCCTCAATGGGACACCCTTCTCCTCCCACTTGGACTCTAACACCAGGTTGCCCCTCCGGGAAGGCAACCTCCTCTTTTCACCTGAGTCTGACGCCCTGCTGTGGACCATCATTCTCCCAGGTGGTTGCTACCTTCCTCAACTTGGTCAGCCTCTCCTACCATCCCTGCCCCCTGCTCTCTTCCATACCTACCCTGCCTGGTCCCATCTCATGGCTTTGAACTGAACTAGTAGAAAGAGGAGTCAGAGAGCTCTTAAAAGTTTTTAATGGTTTTCTGTTTTAATACTTAAAGAAGTGGAATCCCTTTATATTCACGCTGAACTTACACAAGGCCAGTCATCCATGTGTACACAAACTCACCAGTTGGAGTGATTATTATCCCAAGTGGAGTGAGATTAGAAAAGGGATTCCTCTGCTCTCAGTTCAGCTCAAGAGCCAGCAGCTCACCTGGTCAACAGATTTAGATGCAGGATGCTGTCATTCAGCCTGACCCCACAACTCAGGCTAACTGCTTTGTGTTTACACAGACCATGTCCGCCATATTTGGAGGGTAATTTAAGGACTTTTTCAGGATGATTTTGACTATGGGCTGTTGCTACCATAAGTGCTGTCTTTAGAACCTGCCCTTGCCCTCCTTACAAGGGCCAGTGGGACTCCAGATTGGGAAGGCAGTGGGTGGAGGAAACTTCTCAAGTTTAAAACTTTTGACTACCTTACATGAAACACAAGCCTCTCCATTTGACTCTCAGGCCTGGGAGTGAGGGCAGAGCCTGGGACAGAGTTACCCGAACCACAGTGGGTGAGAAGGGAGAGAAGCCTGGATCCAGGCAGGTGCTTCGGGAGCAGGCTGTTCCCTTTCGCTTTTCTCTGTCTTCTGATTGGGTCATGATGATGCTCCATGATCATCTTCTACATCAGTCCAAAAACCTAAACTAAGTAAAGCACTTGGGAAAGGCTTCCAGCTCCTTCCACCCAAACTGTCACTCTGTTGTGGGTGTGTCTCTTTCTGATGAGGACCATAGCTTTCTTGAGTGCAGGACCCTTTGTGCCACAGCCTGGGACAGAGCCCTCCACGTTGGGGGACTCAAGCCGTCACACAAAGGCAGCAGGCAGAGGCAGACCACAGATGGTCGCACCCCATTAGATGTCCAAGGTGGTGCAGTGTACTAGGGTGTTTGTTTCTGTCTTTGGACTGGGAAGGATTGTTTATTCAACGATGACAGACACACGCAGACTGGAGTGCAGGGTCCCTGCAGCCTCACCTGCAGCCTGGCAGACCGCGCAAGCTGTTGTGGCGGCTCTAATGAAGCAGGACAGGAAACGCCGCTGGATAGAGCTCCGCTGTGAACCCTGGCCTCTCAACAGGGGAAAACAGGGGCCCTTTGAAGAAGAAGACAGCTGGGTTTTGGTTTCAAAACCTTAACACTGCCATCGCTAGATATTCATCTGTCAGTGCACAAGGGACAACATGTGGGGAACAGTTGTGTCCAGTCAGGCCAAAGAGAGAAAGAAATGGGTGATTTCCAGGATAACTGCAAAACTTCTTGTGGCCAGTGGTTCTGCTTAGCATAGCCAAAAAGAATTGATTTGGTAAGGCTGAGGCTGAGTATGAGAACCAGGGTGCCGTCTATAGTGGGCTAGGAACTCCTTCCCACTTCATCTCCTTCATCCTCAAAGCAGGTGACAACGTGGAGGCTGGAGCTTCTGTGCCCAAGCCACATTGGTCAGTTGAACCTAGTCATCCAAAACTACTTCGATGGATACTGTAGTCCTAAACTGTCAGAGCACCCAGCCTGCCCCATATCACATCACCAAATATTTCTAAAATGATTCAGTTTTTCTCTTTTTTACTTGAAGTCACAATTTTCTTGCAAGAATCTGTTTCCCCTTCTTGCCTTTTCCCCCCTTCCTCCTGACTTTCTGGATTTAACTAGTGGTATTTTGCTTTCAGGAAAAAAAAATTTAATTTCCTAAATTTCCAGTGGCTGGGTTTAACTAGTGGTATTTTGCTTTCAGGAAAAAAAAATTCTAATCCTTGGTCGAATTTGTTTACCAAGAGTCATCTAATCTGTGCAAGAGTTTTCTTCTGAGGGGATTTCTTGTTCATACTATAATGGCTTTTAACTCAGCCGAGGTTTATTTAACAGAATAGGAAAGGAGAAACTTATCTACTTCCCTAATCCCTCTTGAATGTTTACATTACACTGCCAAAGGAAATGCTGTGCAAAGTGGCAGCAGTCATTTGCTGTGTAATAGTCAATATGCAGCTGCCAGGGCTGACTGAAACATATTAACATAAGTGATAATACTGTCATAGAAGTGAAAAGTTAAGTTGCTTATCAGTATATTTTGATAAGCTACTTAAATTTTACAGTAGCATGTGCTGGCTTTAGACAGACGTTACTGACAGAGGACTGTGCACTTTATCTGTTCTCTTTGTTGCCTCTCACTTCATTTATTACCCTCAGTGGCGCAGCCGGTAATCTGTACAGGGCGCTGATTCTCCTCTCCCTGGCAGGATATCACATCTGTGCGCTACCTCGTGTCCATCTCTGTCGGTAATGGACTCTGTTAGCGCAGCAGGGCAGACACGACCAGGCCGGCAAGCGCTTGGTACGACCTTCTTCTCGCTTGCTGTTAGATGTAGCTTCGGAAAATTTCCTTATAGAGAACAAAGCCATTGAAAGTAAGTGGCAAAACTGCTTGGGGGTGTGGATACTTTTCAACAATTCCATAGGATGCATGCGCCCTTGCTGTCAGTCTTTGGTTTTATTTGCTCAGTAAACGCTGAGCACTGACGGTGTGCCAGGTGCCGTTCTTGGCAGTGGAAAGACAAAGTGAAGAAAGATAGGCCCCTTCCTCTCTGTTTGCATGTGGTCTGTTAAGAAAACAGACATGCCATTGAGAACTGCATCGTGTGGGGAATGTTCTGACAGCAGCATTCTCATGACCAGGGCAGCACAGAAAAGAGAGAATTAGGGCACATGAAGTGGGGATGGGGAGGAGGTGGGGGACCGTTAGGAGGATGAGTAGAAATCGGCTAGACTAGACCACAGAGGTTGGGGAGAAAAGGGCCCAGTGTATGTAAGCCCAGGCAGTCTCAAAGATGCCAGGTTGTTCCCGGAGTGACAGGAGTGAGGGGAGCATATCTATGGGGAAGCAGAGAGAGGACAGCCGGAGAAGTGAGCAAGGGCCTGGCAGTGAAGAGCCCGCAAAAGTCCATCCTGACAAATATGGACTGGATCCTGGAGTGATGGGCATCATTGCAGGAATTAAGTACAATGCATGATGGAGATTTGCATCTCAGAAAAACCATTCTAAGAGCCATGGCCAGGTGGCTCACACCTATAATCCCAGCAATTTGGGGGGCCGAGGCAGGCAGATCACCTGAGGTCAGGAGTTCGAGATCAGCCTAGCCAGTATAGTGAAATCCCATCTCTATTAAAAATACAAAAATTATCCAGGCATGGTGGTGCACACATGTAGTCCCAGCTACTTGGGAGGCTGAGGCAGGAGAATCACTTGAACCTGGGAGGCAGGGGTTGCAGTGAGCCAAGATCATGCCACTGTATTCCAGCCTGGATGACAGAGTGAGACTCCACCTCAAAAAAACAAAACAAAAAAAACAAACCGCACAGAGTGGACCACAGGACTGAGATCAGCAGCCAGGCTGCTCTGAGTGAAGGGGAGCAATGGCCAGGATCTGGTGGAGGGCAGTAGGGATGGGGAAGTGGAACTCATCTTGAAGTGGATAGAGAGATGGTGAGTGATGGGCAGAATGTCTGTTGCAGCAACATGGATGGCTTTGGGCTCATGGGGACTTTGGGACCCTTTGCAGATGCCTGCAGTGGGAATGCTGTGTGTGTATCAGTGTGTGTGTGTGTGTGTGTGTGTGTGTGTGTGTGTGTGTGTATGTGTATCAGTGTGTGTGTCTGTGTCTGTCCCATCATGAAAAACTGAATAGAAGATTTCCTGGCAAGGGTGGGTGTGCTGAGAGAGGCTAGGGGACTACTCAGAGTTGGTGCCTGATTGTGGAGTCTGCTTTGAATTTCTTTTCTGTGAACTGTTCTAGCTCTGAGGCATGGGAATAATTTATAATGGACATTCAATCCTCTGCCTTACACAGGCAAGTTTTTAAACTCTCAGAAATAATTAGCATTTCACCAGTCTGTGTTTCCACCAGTCTGTGACAGGAGGACTCTTCAGGATGTAGAGCAAAACTGAAATGTATTAGTCTTGAATTAGATCCTGGTTAAAGTTTTTGACCTGCATACTAATATGTCATGTGTTTCCTCTTCTTCCTCCAGCTATCTCCCCTGGTTCGAGGTATTTTATAAGCTGCTTAACATCCTGGCAGATTATACGACAAAAAGACAGGTATTTGCTTTTTTAAAATAATTCTTTTTAACAAATAAGCTTTAATTTTTATGATGAAAAAGTAAAACATGCCTTATATTTTACCAAAAAAGTGATGCATGCCCATTATAGAAAGTTTGGGAAATTCAGAAAATAATAGGAAGGAAAAGAAAATCACTTTTAATTTGCCCCTACTCTCTTCCCTAAAATAAATATCGCTAGCATTTTGGGTTGTTTTCTTTTTTAAGTTTTTCTTTGCATTAAATAAATGATAAAGAGACCCTTAACATTCACAAAGTTAATGTTCACAATTTCTAATATTCCCAAGCAGCCCGGAAAGTTTGTGACATGTATTAAATTAGCTGAGGCACATATTTGAATTGCTTATGTCATGCTGCAAATCTGGGCTTTGCAAGTAAAACACTTAACTGGCAAGTGACCTACCCAGTTGTCCTGAGTTCCCGTTGCAATAAAGCTTTGTGGTGCTTTTACAATAACTTTTGTAGGGGTCTGAAAATTACGTTAAAAATTCATCTGTACCTTGCTGTACTTTTGGAAGAAGTGGTAAGGTAAGGTATCTTCCATGGATGTCAAAGGCCAATTGGACCTTTATGTAGATTTTTGTAGCCCACATTTTCAGATACCATTATAACGAGCGTGCCTCCCACACTGTTAAAAATGTTATAAATATTTTTCATGGCTGCATACCATTTTATCATGTACCTTGATTTACTGAAGAATTTCCTATTATTGGGAATTGTTAATTGTTTGGGATTTTTCTACTGTTATGAGAAGTGTAACCATTCACATCTATGAGAGTAAAGCATTTTCTTCATTTTGGATTGTTTCCTTAAAAGGAGAATCCCAGATGGGCCATTGTAAGGTCAGTGGACATAAACATTTTTAAAACCTTTGCCAAACTGCTTTGCAAAAGAATTCTGCTGTTTTCTTAAAGGATACCCTTTACCAGCAATGTAAGAGAGTGCCTAGGTCATGATACTCTCTCATCAGTACCATTTGTTGAATTCATTGTTTGACAAGTAAAAAAGTCTCATTGTTTTAATTGCATTTCTTTGATTGTTAATGAGTTGAATATTTGTCTATATATCTAATGTCTTATATTTTCCTTTTTGTATATGACCTAAGATTTTTAATTAAAGTGATCAATTATTATTAAATGTTAAGGAAAGATTTCCCTTAATTTTTTTCTGTTGAATGTTCTGAGCAATTTGAGTGTTAGTTCTGAGAAATGATCCATGAAAAGGGTACCAGTTCAGTCACACTGGGGTCCAGGGGAGGGAAAGCTGTGTTTCATTTCTATCTCCTTAAGATTCATTTAATGTAAGCTGTACGAAGTCCTGCATTGGAGAAACCTGGGTCACCTGTGCTTCCCATCTTGTTTTGCCCGAAACCCCTTTAATTTTGTGATAAATCTTAGCATTCTGAGATAGCAGTGTTTCCTGGAACACACTTTGGGAAATGCCGTTTTGGAGGAAAGGGGGAAATTGTGTGTATAATGACTAAATCATTTTTTTAGAGACAGATTTACTCACTGGCAAATGTATTCCGGAGGTCACAGTAAATGGAAAGAATAACTAATAGAAATGGCTTCCTTGATCACTACACTCACTGTGAAAAGAAGCTTAGATGTCAGGGGATTCTGTCATAAAAGAAGTGGATTACTCTTTGATGAATGAGTTAGGAGGTCACCTTGGGTCTGTTCATCGATTTCTGATTCACAGTTACTTTTAGTCAGACATTCCGGTTTTCACTCAAGTTTGAAAGGTGTCTTTAATAAATAGAATTGTGTAATATGTGGGCTCTTAACAGGTTTGAATTGGAGATTGACTCACATTTTTTTCCCTCCATATGTTCCAGTCCAAAAAAAAGAGAAAAAACTCAGTCAAACAAAGAACTTAGTACACTTTTTAAAACATGTGATTCAGGAAAGATTATAAAAGGGTAGGTACAACCTACACATATGGGAAATGGATTATTACCCTGTAAAATTGGTGAACCTTTCCCCTGGGCCATTGCTCCAGCAGGACTCTGCCTCTTGGGATGTCAGAGGCTGAGATCAGTAATATGTTTTAGTTGGAATCTATTTCTCTTGAACCCAGGACTCTTTTTTCCCCCTTTAGTTAAAAGAATTTGACACAGATGATAGGAAATCTGCCTACAACTGGCTTAATTGTTGGCAAGATTTTAGTCACCAGATTAGAACAGGAAGAGAGTTTTTATTTAAAGAAACAGAATCTACCTCCTGCACCAGGGCTGAAACCTTCTCTTATCCAAAAGTCATTGGGAAGGTTGGGAAGCAAGATAGGCTTCTATTTTCTCTCTCTCTCTCTCTCTCTCTCTCTCTCTCTCTCTCTCTCTCTCTCTCTCTGTGTGAGAGAGAGACAGACAGACAGAGACAGAGAGATTGTGATGGCTAACCATGGGGTGTGGGAGACCAAGGTGTGGGTAACTGGGGTATCCGTTTGGGCCATGGACCCATCATGCTCATCAGACCTTGAATGGCCACCCTTGTGGAAGGGATGGCAGGGCAAGGGGGGGGGTGTCTGAGCCAGGGAGCAGGGTGTTGGAGCCTGAGGGAGAGAAAGATGTTTATGTGGGAGCATGGTGGTAGAGGCTCAGCATGGGATGTCAGAACTCAAGTAGGGTCCAGAAGAATCCATGTGAGAAGGGAGGCAGTAGCTGTGGCCCAGTGCTGGTGTATTGGATCCTGAGGTAAGGAAGGCATTTGTGTGAGGGGTTGGACAGTAGAGACCCAGCCCTAGATGTCTGTGTCGGGGAGAGGAGGGAGGGCGTCTGGGTAGGGAAGGAGGCAGGGATGGCAATAGAAGAGTGGTTCCATACAAATAACCAAATATAAAAAGAAAATACAGGCAAGTTTTTTCACTCTTGTAGGATGATGTCACAGATATGTAGAGGGAGAAAACTAGAATAATTTTTATGTTGGATTAGAATAGGAGCCATTGGTATGAACCCATGGTTTTCAATATTGGAAGATGGATATGGAAATAAATAGATATGTGAAGTGCCTATTGTGGTTCCATGTGTGTATTATATATTATCTGGCTCCACTGACTGAAAGGGCCTGGCATAAGCAATACTAAGGAGCAGTGAGCACACGTGGTGCCCAGATCTTGGTTTCTAAATACCATTGTCCACTAAAAGAAACCAGGACTCATTGAAGAAATAACCTGATTCTGGGGCTGAGGCAGGGAAAGTATAAGATGAACCTGAAATATCTTTTGTGCCAAAAAGTAAGGAATTGCTAAAAACATGATGGGAACATGTCAGAAGGGCACAAAAGCAGTAAGAGGACTCCCACTAGTCATATCTGGAACAAATTGAATATAAAAACGAATTAGGATAGTAAAGGATTATAGTACACTGAATAAAACAGGAAACCATGGACCCATGGTAATAAAAATAAGTAAATGGATACATTGAAAGTTTGAGGAATGGGATATTTACATAAAGTGTCAATCCACAAAATGGTTATCTACTGCAAAGAGAAAGAGTAATGTTACTTTAGAGATATCAAATGAATTAATCAGTTGATGAAAGCAAACGTCATGAGTAAAGGGACATTGAAATCAGACTTTAGACAAAACATTAGACAACTGAAAGTTATTCTACAAAATGAGTGGTCTCATTGTCAAGGCTGTACAAATCTAGAAAAGACTGAGGAACTGTTCCAGACTAAGGATGAGTAGAGTTGCAACTACTAACTGCAACATGTGATTCTGAAGTGGATTGTTTGCTGTCAAGGATATTATTGGCACAGGTGGCAAAACTTGAGGATGAGGTGGTAATTCTGCATCTCAGTGTTAATTTCCTGTTTATTATGATTCTCTTAGTTTGTTTTCTGCTGCTATAACAGAATACCACAAACTGGGTAATTTATAAAGAAAAGACATATATTTGGCTCACAGTTCTGGAGGCTGGAAAGTCCAAGAGCCTGGTGCTGGCATCTGGTGAGGACCTTCTTGCTGGGTCATAACATGCAGCCCTCAAGACAAGAGACACAAGATGGGGGCCAAATTTATCCTTTATCAGAAGCCCACTCTCACAATAATGGCATTAATTCATGACGTAATCACGTCTTAAGTGTCCTGCCTCTTAATACTGTTACAATGATAATTGTCAGCACATGAACTTTTGGGGGAAACATTCAAACCACTGCAATGATTAATTGTGGTGATTTAGGAGAATGCCCTTGTTTGTATCTATGGATGGTGGGGCGTAATCTTGGCAGCTTATTCTCAAATAGGTCAGGAAATAATAAAAGTTTTTTTTTTTTTAACAGTTTCTACAACTGTTCAGTAAGTTTGAGATTGTTTCAGAGCAAAACTAAGCACATGCACACACACACACACACACACACACACACACACACGTTCATCTCTCTCCTCTCTTAGAAGCTTGTTTGATTTGTCAGAGCTCAGACTGAAACAAGCTTGTAGTCTGGGTACATCTTCTTTTTCCTCTCCTTAAATTCACTACTTAAAGAAAGCTGTAGTGAAGCTAGGAGGGCTCTGGAGCCTGCATTTCACCCCTTAGCTGTGCAACTTGCTAATGGGCTGATTTGAGACGAGTTGCTTCACCTTTTGGAGGCTCAGTTTTCACATTGTTGAAGTGGGTAGTTGGGAGGATCAAATAGAGGATGAATAGATACAAATATATACTTATCAGTATTATATTAGCACAAATAATTCCACAGGGTGGGAAAAATAGCATTTGGATAATTCTGTGAGCAGTATTCTTTTGAGCATTTTAGAGGCGAATCCATTTTCAATCAAATAATTTGTATTGCTTTGTATGTCATTATGTTGCTCAATTTCACGAATTAGAATGCATAGCCACCATCCTATATTGCATGCTGTTGTACTTAGTTCATTTCTAACTTTCCATAATTGGAGGCTGCCATGTGTACCCAGTGAACACTCAATAAAATTAATTGAGGGTAATGATGATGAAGACAAGATCTATAGTGTCATCGTTATTTCTCCAACCACCCCCGCCCTGTAAGCTAGGATTGTTTGCATTTAAAAGTTGTTGCTATGGAGTTTAGGGGATAGATTTGCTGAGAGCTTATGGTATATGATCCATAAAAGGCGGTCATGGTAGGTGTCTCACTGAGTAGAAAATGTCAAACTTGGTGTAGGAGGATCTATTTGGCTCTTATGTTTGAGGCATACGCAGTGTCTTTTGTCAAACCCTATGTGAATATCAAACCTATTTCTGTACTGGGGCCAGCATCTCCCCAACCCCCTCAGTCATGTGTGCCCAGACCTCCCTGCAGGTATCTTACTAAGGGCTGAGCCTTGCTTTTGTTACTTAGGCCTTTTATTTCTTTCAGGAAAATCAGTGGAATGAGCTTCTTGAAACTCTGCACAAACTTCCCATCCCTGACCCAGGAGTGTCTGTTCATCTCAGCGTGGTAAGTGGGGCAGAGTATTAGCCATCACTGAGAACCCGTGCATTATTGACAGTAAGAAGGAGGTAGCTGAACAGGATTGTATTTTGTCACCTTTACCTACCCTACCCCTACCCCCAAATACTCTGAGACCTCCGAGCTCAAGATAGGCCAGGGAGCTGAATTTCTTCCTTTCTGTGAGATTCTATAAGAAACAGACATGTCCTAAATGTCCCTAGGCTCCTCCGTAGACATCATGCCATCACCAGCATCTCTTGGATCACAGATGCTGGGCTGAAATAGGACACCTGGCTCTGCCTGCTTCTTCAGTCCCTGTCCCAGCCTCTCTGTATCATCCTTGCCCTTCAGCACTGCTGTGCGTGTCCCTTTGCTGAAGCCCATCCTGCACCCTCAGCTTTCAACATTTCCTCTCCGCTGTTTGCCAGGGTAACACATATTCATCCTTCAGAACTCAACTCTGATTTTATTTCCAGAGAAATCCTCCCTTGATACTTCATAGGTTTTGCCAAGTTTACCTCCTTCCCCCCAAGCATCTTGCATACTTTGTGGTACTTAGTTACACCCTATTGGCATGCTTCCTTTTCCTGTCCCCCTCACTGGACTTTGTGTCCCTTGAGGACAGAGAGGGAGAGTGCTTAGTGTTGTTCCTGGCCTACAGTAATAGTTTCTTTGAATGCCTATAAATATATGCTGCTACTACATGTTCTGCACTGTGCTCTGAAATACCAATTGGGAGATTTCCATCCTAGTCATTGTCTTGCCAATGACCTGAGTGACCTTATTCAGGACCTTTAACCTTGTGGGCTTCAATTTCCTCATCTGTCAGATAAGGCATCAGAAGAGGTGTAGGAGATCTTTTCCATATTTTGGTTCCAGGATTCTCTAATTCCCTAGGTCAAACCCTCAAGCCCTTGTCACTACCTTCATCAGAATTCTCAAATGGATATACTTTGACCAAGTATTGATTATTATCCAGGGGCTATTTCCCTTATGTCATGGGGCCTGAGAATTTTAAGAGTTTTATCTTTCATCTTCATTAGAACCAGATACAGTGTTGGTATTCAGTGGTGGAAAGGTATCTCCTCTCCTAAAGAAAATTAATATCCCTTACAGGTTTTTTCAGAATGATGATAAAATTGAAAGCAGTGTTACTACCAGTAGTTAATAATAGGTCTACTCTTTTAATAAGTTCCTAACTTATACTAAATATGTATCTCTAATATTCAAAACAAGTCTACAAAATAGATATTAACATTCCCATTTCATGGATGAGATTTCAAGAGGAAAAAATACTTGCCCTTCCAAGGTCGTGTGGTTAATAAGAGATAAGACTTGAGTTTTCAAAGCCAGGGCTAACTTCAAGCCTATGTTCTTCCCACTGTGCCATTCATGTGGAAGAAGAGGGAGAGAAGGAAGGAAGAAAGAAAAAAATGAATTTACAGAGACTTTTGCCCATTTTAATAGAGCATAGGAAAGAAAGAAACCTTGTTACAAAAATCTCGTACGGCAGGGGAGACCATCTGGAAAAGATGACCAAATGAGCTTTAAACCTGCCCCAGTCCTTGCTGTATAGCTAAGCAACCCTGCCTTTGTCTCTGTCCTTTTTCCTAAGCAGCTTGATCTCACCACTTCCGTCCATAATGACATCCGACAGGTAGCTGTGGAGTAGCCTGGCTGGGTCACCAGCTGCTGGGGAGGAAGGTCCACTCCTTCCTAAGAACGGCTGCTCAGGCAGTGTGCATGCCAGGCCTCAAGGACAAGCCATCTCAGGGGCAGCAGGAACTGCTGGGGTGGCGCAGCTGTTTCATGCCAGTGGTTTCTAGGAATGTTTCTGACCTCCCCTGGTCCCCAGCATTTCATGGGCAATGGAGCAAGACAGAATCTCAAAGAACAGCCTGGGGACTACTTGGTTTTGGAATTGTGTTGGCTCACTATTTACTATCAATTGCATCTATAAAGGCAGATATTTTTTTCTTTCCTTTTCACTGGGAATTCCTCTCTCCATATTGCATTTCTGATTTTGAAGGGCCACTCTCATCTCGGTTATACACTGCAAGAGTGTATTTTTATGTTTCTTATATGAGTGATGATAAAAATAGTAATATGAACTAGCAGTTCAGGGCAATAATAATTTTATATTAAAATACCATTTATTGAATGGTAGGCATTCATATATATAACATTTATTCTTCACAACAGTTTTGAAGTAGATAATATTCCCATTTACAGATTCAAAAACAGGTTCTGTGCTATTAAGTGAATTTGCTGAGCTACATAATCACCACATGGCCATTTGTTACTGAACTAAACTTCTAGCCCTTTGGTGTAGAAGTTGGTATCTCATGAAGTCATATTTGAACCTTGCATTTTACTTTTCCTGTTTTAATCCTCGTTGTTAAATTAATCACTTACTAGTTTCCATGCTACACCATCTCTACTGAAATACTTCATAGGTAGTATTTTGATATACACACAGATTTTGGAATAATGCATTGAAGAAGGCTTTTTTAAAGTTATCTATTTTATACTTTTTATTTTTTACTTTTTTATTTGTTTAAATCCCTTTAGCTGTCATCTGCACATAAAAAGCACAGGTATAACAGTCTGTCGTGGTGGAAAGAGCACAACTCTAATTACACAGATTTAGTTTTGGTCCATATTCTGCCACACACTAGCTGTGTGACCTTTGACTGACTACTTGACCTCTGTGAGCATTAATTTACCCATTTGTAATATGGAGATAATATCTATCTCAAAATTTGTTATGGGAATTAGAGATAACATTTACAGCGTACTAGACATAATGCCTTTCATGTAGCAGGTATTCAACAAATATCTGTTGAATATTGGACAAGTACCTTATACTATTATTGTTGTCATCATCATCATTATGATTGTCCCCAGGGCCTTTCATTTCATAAAGCCTATACAACTCATTCTTCTAGACACCTACCTATTTTGCAATCACCCAAGAGTGGGGGTTGGGGTGGACAACTTCTTGAAATGTCACTTGGGGGTCCAGGTTTGAACTTAGGCCATGGCTAAGCTGACCTTCTCTGCATGTGACTTTTCCTGGCCTTTGCACAATCCCATCTTTAATTGGCCGGCACCAAGCTCTTTCCGTTCCTGCTTGCCATTGTCTTCTGAGTCTTTAATAGCAAAGGGTGTCATCAGTTCAGCCTGTTGTCATTTAACTCAGGGATGCATGCTTGTTACATATGGAGATGCCTCATTGGAAGTTCTTTGAAGAGGTCAAGTTTTCAACTCCACTGAGTCTCCAGTCAGGAGGCTTATGATGGAGTGGGCTTCGGGGGCAGAATTTCTCTACTCTTAGTCATCTGCAATGGTCTCAGTTCCAGTGCTCCAGCAACTGGAGCTCTTCCGAGCATTACTTAGGCCTTTGGGGCAGATTTTGGTCACATTTTGTAGATGAATATAATCTCAGATGCTGAAATGAGATGACAGGTTTGGTTGGTAAAAATCATCGCTGAGTGAATCTGGTGATATTTAGTTCCTAGAATACACTTGCCTTACTGAACGATAAATTATGAAACCAATGCCTTTCATGTGTTTAGCCATTTAACTTTTTTTTTTTTTTTTTTTTTTTTTTGAGACGGAGTCTCGCTCTGGCGCCCAGGCTGGAGTGCAGTGGTGCAATCTCGGCTCACTGCAAGCTCCGCCTCCCAGATTCATGCCATTCTCCTGCCTCAGCCTCCCGAGTAGCTGGGACTGCAGGCGCCCGCCACCATGCCTGGCTAATTCTTTTTTGTATTTTTTTTTTAGTAGAGATGGGGTTTCACCGTGTTAGCCAGGATGGCATTTAACTTCTTTGAACTATTTATTTATTTATTTATTTAGAGACAGAGTTTCATTCTTGTCACCCAGGATGGAGTGCAGTGGCACGATCTCAGCTCACTGAAACCTCCACCTCCTGGGTTCAAGCGATTCTCCTGCTTTAGCTTCCCAAGTATCTGGGATTACAGGTGCCCGCCACCATGCCTGGCTAATTTTTTTGTATTTTCAGTATAGACGGGGTTTCACCATGTTGGCCAGACTGGTCTCAAACTCTTGACCTCATGTGATCCACCTGCCTTGGCCTCCCAAAGTGCTGAGATTACAGGCATGAGCCAACACTCCTGGCCTGAACTCTTCATTTATATCTCCCAAAGAAGTTCTCCTCTCATAGAAAAGAACTCCATCTACCAAAGTGATGATTTAATGCATCTGGTTCAATCTGACATTATCCAAAGAAAATATTCCATGGGTGTTTCTTCTGAGTGAAACCGTTTCCTTATCTGAGTAAGAAAATATTTTCCAATCATTTACTTGAATTCTGAGTAATGCAATTGTTAAACATTTTAGCAGAAATAAATCACTTTTGCTTTTCTTTTCTAGCATTCTTATTTTACTGTGCCTGATACCAGAGAACTTCCCAGCATCCCTGAGAATGTAAGTACTTGGGAAGAAAAAATTAAATTTTTATTCTTTTCTGTTTTCTACCTATTTGTTTTAATAAATAAAGGATGTGATTTAAAGTATAATTATAAAAATTATGATTTTTAAAAAGAACACATTATAAAAACAAAAATAGAACTGAAGTGTATTATAAAAACAAAACAAATAGAGAATATTTGCAAAGTATAGAAAGTATAAAGACGAGGGATTGTTATTCCTATTTCTCAAAGGTAATTATGTATTAATATGATATTTGATTCCCTCTTTTTAGAATGTATTTTTACATAGTTAAATCACCTGTTATAAAAACATATTTTCCATTTTCATTCATGTGACTTATTTTTGTCAACTATGTAATATTCCATTTACTCTGTAGTTTATTTAGCCATTCTCTCACTGTAGAACATTTAGATTGTTTCACATTTCTGCTATTATAAGTGAAATGTTTCCATATAAAGAATTTTCCAAATAGAGGTTTATTAGGGTAGATCAACTCAAGCAGAATTACGCTTCTACTTCTTACCCTTGTATATTTATCTTTCAGAGAATAAAGTATTTGTGGGTAAAGTATGAGGGCCTCCATCCCTACCTCCAAAGGACATAGGAGCAGTGAACTAGAGTGTGAGAGAGCAGAAGGTTGATGTTTGCCTTCTGAACAAGCTGAATGACATATCTAGTCTAGCGCTTGACATGTTTTCAAAATGTTTTACTATGATTATAAATAGTACTATGTAGAATCAGATAAAGAATGTCTACCACTTAGACACTTGATTACTTTTTTAAAATTGTGGTAACAAATACATAACATAAAATTTACCATGTTAATCATTTTTAAGTGTACAGCTCGGTAGTTTTGAATGCATTCATATTTTGTACAATGTCCAGAACTTTTTGTATCTTACAAAACTGAAACTCTGTACTCATTAAACAATTCCCCATTACCCTGTCTCTGCAACCGCTGGCAACCATCAATCTGCTTTTTGTCTCTATGAATTTGACTACTCTCCATATAGTACTTGACGTAAGTGAAATCATACAATGTTTGTCCTTTTGTTCTGAGTTATTTCACTTAGCATAATGCCTTCAAAGTTCATCTGCATTGAACCATATGTCAGGATAGCCTGCCTTTTTGAGGCTGAATGATATTCCATTGTATGTATAGACCACATTTTGCATATCTGTTCATCCAGCAATAGATACTTGGATCAATAGATGTTGTTTTTACCCTTTGGCTATTATTAATAATACTGCTTTGAACATTGGTGTACAAATGCCTGGTTGAGTCTCTGCTTTCAGTTCTTTTGGGCGTATACTTGAATGCTTGATTAGAAAAGTACTGGAATATGTGGTATACCTTTTCATAACTACTGTAGATTCACAGAAAGGAAATTTTTCTAAGGGTTGTCTATAGAACAGATTACAAATGTCAGGTGATCAAATGTAACGAATGAAGTTAGGCTGTAATATTGTGATTAGATAACAGTCTTGATAAGTTGGGATTATCAAGCATATCCATGTAGTGTATTATCTGTATGATCAAACTGTGGTAGGAAATATTGCCTCCTTTTTGTTTGACATTAATTAATAAGAAATTCAAACCAGAGTTCCCATTTCAGCAACAATAGATAACGTTGATTGAGTACTACTACTCGAAATATGGTATATTTGGTACTTTTCTCCATTTTCACGTTTAGCTCTCTCAACAAGCTTACATGGTAACTACCATAATTATTTAATATAAGGAAACAGAAGCCCTGAAAATTTAAGTCACATATTCAAGATCCTACAGGAAATAAATGGTAAAGTCAGAATTCAAGTATTGGTCTTTCTGGATTCTTGAGGCTGAGCTCTTACATACTGTGCTATAGTTTGAGCCCATGATTTTTACCTTTCATCTCTCAGAAAATTCCATTGAAATGATGAGCAAAAGGAGAAAACTATTTCCCTAATGACAGAGGAAGCTACCATGAGCCAGAGAGTTTGGGAATTTGCATAATGTAAAGGAGATGATTACTAATAGTTGCAGTCAGTTCAGTGTAGACAGTGGAGAAATCCAAAAAGAAGTGGGAAAGTAGTGCAGGCAGAGCAGAAGCAGAGGCTGTGAAGGAGGCTACTGAAGGATTATTTTATTTTATTTTATTTTACTTATTTATTTATTTATTTATTTTTGAGACGGAGTCTCGCTCTGTCACCCAGGCTGGAGTGCAGTGGCGGGATCTCAGCTCACTGCAAGCTCCGCCTCCCGGGTTTACGCTAGTCTCCTGCCTCAGCCTCCCAAGTAGCTGGGACTACAGGCGCCCACCACCTCGCCCGGCTAGTGTTTTGTATTTTTTAGTAGAGACGGGGTTTCACCGTGTTCGTCAGGATGGTCTCGATCTCCTGACCTCGTGATCCGCCTGTCTCGGCCTCCCAAAGTGCTGGGATTACAGGCTTGAGCCACCTTGCCCGGCCTGAAGGATTATTTTAAAATGCCATGGGACGTTTACAATAATTGATCATGTACTAAATTATACCAAAAATTTCAAAATAGAGCGTATTAAACTCTCACAGGTCACTGTCTTTTATAGCAGTGAATGAAAACCATAATAATAATTAAAGATTTAAAAATATTCATCTATTTGAAATAGCAGTTGGATCAAAGATGATAAAAATTGAAATTAGTTATTATTTAGAAATTAATGACAATGAGGACACTAAACAAGTACCTTAGGGATGTGGCCAAAACCACACTCTGGAGAAAATTCATAGCTTTGAATGTTTTTATATAAATAAGGAATTTAGAAAACAATGAACTTGACTTTCAAGAAGCTAAAAAAAAAAAAAAAAAGAATAGTAATAAAAAATAACCAAAACTAGAAAAAGAAATAGTAATTTAATTTATTAGGGAATATTGTTAAAGTAAAATTGAAAAATAGCACTTTTTAAAAACTGAATTTGTGAAAAGAATACAATTTTAAACTTATTTGATAAATTTAAAGATTGTGAAAAGAGAAAATTTCTAGAAAAAGACAAATGATAGTTGGCTTGAGAAATAGGCAATATAAATATAGAATTATAACTTGAAAAGATTAGTAAAGCTATATTGCAATCTCCATCCTTCGAAAAATCTATCAGGTTTAGGTGGTTATATAGGTGTTTCAGGAACAGATAATTATTACTTAAATAGTACCAAATCATAGGAAAGGTATGTGTGTATGTGTATCATACAACAGTGAAAGAAAAATCAAGCATAATCCCCCATCTCAGAGATCTATTTCTGAGGTTTTTCATCCTTCCTTTTTATGACATGCAGTTTTCAAACTGTGCCACCGGGAACCCCAGTGTTGCTTTGGGAGCCCTGGAAGGCCTCACAGAGGTAGATGGCTAACTGATCAGAGCATTGGATCCCTGCTCCTGTTTTATTCAGAGCAGGTTAGTTTCCATTGCTTACATTGGGGGTTGAGTAATACTTTGTTTGAGACAAAAGTATTCTTTTAATTTTTTTCTTAAGTTTCGAAAGTTACATTTTTAAAAGCACACAAAATGTACACACTTTGTATCTGCTTTTCTTATAACAATGTACTATGAACATCTATGTCATTAAAAATTCTTCACAAATATTTTGTTGTAAAAAATAATACTAATACATAGAGAAAAAAATGAAAGGCCCCTATTACCACCATCCCCCCCCCAACCCCAATCCCACTGTCCCTCAAGTGTTTGATGAAATCTTTCTCTAGGAATTTAGTGTTATATGTGTGAGTACCTGTGTGTGTTGTAGATGATTTTTAAACATAAATATGATGCTATTTTTTTGGTTTAATGTATTCTAAAAAGTGTTCATATCTACCTGCTTCATCCTTTTTAATGATATACTTATTTAGTGGTATTTTTATTCTTATGAAAGTAATGCGTATTCATGGCTTAAAAACATGTAGTGCTACATAGTTGTTGATGACAACCAGCAATTTTCAAGTTGCCCAGCTACTTTCAAGTTTTTAGCAGCTGTGTTTCCCTCTGTATTTTTGAATAACTTATTCATATTGCTAAATCTTAATTTTTTTTTCAGTTACAGATGTCACTTATTGAATTTCCTATAGAAGATGAGAGTTTTGGTCTTTTACCACCTATAACCCTCCCCACCCCAAAACACACAGAACAGCATTCTCTCAGTCACATATTTTCCCTCTCCCATTCTTTCTATACCTTTAGAGCATTTTTACGTTAAATCAGAAGTTACTGTTTATGTTTTAATGAGCATGCTGAAGCAGTTAGTAGATTACCTTTCCTTTCTTATACAACTTTTTGTCCCATAAGCGTTCTTGGGTTTCACATATTTCTCATTCTTGATTTTATTCCCTCATTTTGGTGAAACATGTGCCAGTAGTTTTCTTGAGAAAGTACTTGTTAGAGGCAACATTTTTAGACCTAGCATGACTAAAAAGAACTTCCTTCTTCTTTTTTTGAGACGGAGTCTTGCTCTGTCGTCCAGGCTGGAGTACAGTGGCACAATGTCTGCTCACTGCAAACTCCAAACTCCACCTCCTGGGCTCAAGCGATTCTTCTGCCTCAGCCTCCCAAATAGTCATGGCTACTGGTACCCCACCACTATGCCTGACTAATTTTTGTATATTTTAGTAGAGATGGGGTTTCACCATGTTGGCCAGGCTGGTTTTGAACTCCTGACCTCAAGTGATCTGCCTGCCTTGGCCTCCCAAAGTGCTAGAATTACAAGCAGTGAGCCCAGTTTCTTTATTCTTCTTTTGATAGTTTGACTGGGTGGGTGTAGAACTCTAGGTTGGAAATTACTGTATCTTCCAAACTTTGAAGATGTTTCTCCACTGACTTCTAGCTTTGCTGTTGCAACTAAGAAGTCTCAGCCATTCTGATTCCTGTGATTTATTTATTGTAACCATCCTTTGATGGTCTCTCCTGGTATCCTGAAATTGCAGTGATGTGCCTTGCTAGGGGCCTGTTTTCATCTATTGTGCTGGGCACTTGGTGTTTCCATTTAATCTGGAAACTCATGTCCTTTAGAGCTGAGAACTTTTCTCACATTATTTCTTTGAAAAAATATTCTTCATTTTTCTTTCTTTCTCCGGGGCCTCTGTGATAAATGTTAAATCTCCTGTACTGCTCCTCAAATTTTCTTGTTTTTTCTGTCCTATTTTCCATCTCTCTCTTTTAGTTTTCTCTCCACTTTCTTCAGCGAATCTTTCTACCTTTGGAAATTTACTTCTGCCATTATATTAATATTTTCACTCATCTGTGGGACTGTTATTTATAGATTTTAAAAATTGTTCTTCTCCTTGTATTATTTTCTTGCTCAATATTCCTATCTTCTGTTTGTTTTGTTCCATAACTTTCACTGTAGAGCCTTTCCTCAAATGGCTGACCCGTCACATTTAAGAGTGAGGCATTAAAAAGCTGACTGGATGCTCTGCCAGTCATTTCTGGAGCTTGGAACTAGTGTGGCTATTTTCGGGGCAGGGGCCTCTCAAATGTCAGTATCAGAATCTTTTCCTTTGGATTGGTCTGTTTTCTTTGCCTTGGGAGTATATGCTTTAATACCAGTGTTCTGGAAGCTGAGTAGGAATGGTGGGTTATGACATGTCAACATCTAATATGTATACCTTCATTTAATACTCATTTTCAGTGTAAGGCTTCATTGCCTGTCCTCAACTATACCTGGTGTCCCCAGGCCTTTCTGATTCTATTCTTCTAGAAAGTAAACACATATTCCTCTGGAGAGGTGCAGGAAAGTCTGTTGACTAGCTCAGTTAACTGGGAGAGGAGATCCTTGGGATTGAATTACTCCTATTTTTATTTGCACCCCCTCTCCTCGCCTTCAGAGATTCTGGGTGTCTCCAGTTCCTTTTTGGAATTGTTTTTGTGCTATGAGTTGGGTTGAATGCTCAGTGCTGTGCCAGCCTACCTTATCCGTAGCTTTCAGCTTTTTTTCTCAACCTCAGTCACATGCTTGTCTGCTTGGGCCAGATCATTCTTTGTTGAGTGGGGCTGTTTTTTACATCATAGGATATTTAGCCTCGGTGGGCTCTACTCACTACATGATGGTAGCACAGTCCCCTCCAGCTGTGACAACCAAAAATGTCACCAGGCATTACCAAATACCCCCTGGGGCACTAATGGCCCCAGATTGGAAACCACTTCTTTAGTCACATCTGCTTTTTGGCTTTCAACAATTTGATCTCTTTCTTCCATTACTAACTCTTCTCCTGTTTTTCGGCATTTGTGCCTTTTAAAATTCTTTTACTGTGACTTTTTCTGGGAGGGTGGTATCAGGAGAAAGAAAAGATAAATGTACGTTTAATTCACTGTATTTAACTGTTTTAACTATGCTTTCCCTACTAATAGATATTTACATTTTCTACTGTAAATAATGTTATGATAAAAATGATTGCCTAGGTTAGGTACATTAAATTTTTTTTTCTTTTAAGAACAAATAATTTCTTGAGAACTTGATTTTAAGGTACCTGGAAGTTCTGATCATTTCTAATTTTTCAAAACCACAGTTGAGATTAGGAAGTTTTTTTTAAAGTCCTCTCATAGCCTTACCTCCAAAGCCTGTCTGCACTGTATGCTACCTCTCCTGCCCCCACTATTTAAAAAATTTACGTTCCTTCTGCTGGTTTTGCCACTAATGAACCAATTCCCTGTGCATGACCCATTGTCCCTAAATCCTCCTTTGCAAACCAGTAAAAGGCTAGCCTTGTTTGTTTCTAAGCGGAATGGTAATACCAATCTGCCAGACTCCTACCGTACATGATTCTGCTTTAATCCTTAGAGCTACTCCGAGAGGGGTAGACGTGAGCCCCGTTTTAGACAGGGAGCCCAGAACCCGTAGAGCTGAGGTGGCAAGGTCTGCTCGTAAGCAGGGTGTAGCGACCCAGGTTTGTAAGGTTTTGTTCCTGTTGTACCCCACTGCCTCCCTGGAATTGATGTGTTCTATTCATGAGGAAAAAAAAGGAAATGATTTTTTAAAAAATATAGCAAATTACAAAATGAAGCAGGAAAGCCTTTCCTCTAAGGAGAATCTGAACTTTTGTAGGACCAATTTGTGTGGTTTTTGACGTAGAATCACTATTGAGCTCTAGCCATGTTCAAATTTGCATATTAATCTCTTGATAATTTTTCAAGGATTAATTTAAAATTACTAAATTGCTGCATTGCAAATTGAAACAAGCAATAGCTGTGGGGTTGTTATTCCTTTATGATCTGGTGTAGTGGAAAGAACATGAATTTTAGAGACAATCAGATTCTGGGCTTCACTACCCTGGGACCTTGGAGCAATTTCTTGGAGCCTCTAGGTCCTTATCTACAAAAGGAAAATGTGAGAAACTCATGAAGTATTAAATGTAGAGTCCAAAGACAATGTCTGGTGTGATGGAGATGCTGCTTTCAGTGATCTGGTTCTTTTTCTCCTTTTCTTGGTTCTCCCAGAATTCTAGTCTTAACCTCCCTTGAGATCTGAATTGCAGCTGAGGGCTGAAGAACATTATTCCTGGAGTACATCTTTTCTAGGTTTTTGCTCATATTTCATGGTTATGGAGATTAATTTCCCTTCATGGGGCATATATTTCACAGAGCCTTGAAAGGGTCTTAGCAGGCCCTTTTCACACCAGAATGTCTGAAGCTTGGAACTGGTGTGGAAATGGAGCCCAGGGCTCCGCTGCCTGTAATATAGATGGTTTGTAAATATTTATTGATTATCTCCTCTAAGGAACATAAGCAAAAAAAGGATAAATAGGCTTTGGGATATGGAACTTAATAATATTCTATCACCAGATAATCCTGTTCTCCTGGACAGCTTCAGAGACGTGTTAGTGTAAAAAAAGAGACAAAGGAGCTGGTGTTTATTGAGCATCTACTGTGGACGAGATCAGGCACTGTTTGTTATGTTCTGAAATCTTCACAACAGCCTTATAGTATGATTGTTATCTCTGTTCTGGAGAGGAAATGAAGCCCAGAGATGTGAGGTAACTTGCCAAACCAGGAAGTGCTAAAACCAGGATTCACACCTGTCAGTATTATCCAAGCATTGAGATGCTGCTGGGTCTGGGCCCTGGCTCCGTGGCTCCCCCTACCCATCTAAGAAATTGCTCATCATACGTGTAAGTTATATAATTAATTGTTTGAATGTTTGGTAAAATGTCCTCTCTTCCTCTCTAAGGACAGGGATCAGTATTTTTTGTTTCACTGTAGCACTATACCTAGAACAGAATAGATGCCCAATATGTATTTATTGACTGAACAAATGACTGAATGGATGAATTAACATGTAGCCCCCCCCCCCAGAAGAAAAAAAGAACATTCCTTTCAGTTGGCTTTTGGGCCAATTTGTCTGCAAGACATTAATGAAAAGCAAACGTAAAAAATAAATTCTTTAAATTCTTTTCCCTTTCAGATCCCCATTGAAGTTAATTCTCATTATTTCTATAATTTCTTTGTAAAAATATTTTCTTTCTTTTCAGTGAAAAACTATCACTCTGTAATTGCTCATCAGGGTTTTCTCTGTCTATCGAGATAACACATGTAGGAGTGAATTTTATGCAGGCAATAATTAAATGAACATAAATCTTTATAAATTTTGAACAGTTGACCTGCATTTAAAAAAAGTCACAGATCATGAACAGTTACATAGTAATAATTACATTGTAAACCAGCTATATAAAGGATTTTTTTTTACGTGTCCAGGTTTTGAAGTTTACTTTTGATTAATGGATAATCATATAGACCTTCATTTGGAATATTAAACAAACCTGTCTTAATTATCTAGTTGGTGTCATACCAAGTGGTTAATGATGCGAGGAAAGCAGTTAGAATGGACAGTTACATATAACATTGCCCAGACTCCAGTTTGTCAAAAGATGCACCATGATATAGAAAAGATTTATGAACTCATCGTGACTTTCAAACATAAACAAAGTTGAAGTGGTAGTAGAAGACCTATTATCAAGAACCGCGATTATAGAGAATTCCATTGTTGCTCTTAAGAGTTGTCAGGTAATTGTTTATTCTAATGGTTTTTCCATTCACTTGGAGGGATGAAAGTTGACCTCTGGGTAAAGTCTGCTTTCCTTTCTAGAATACACTTCTCTGATTTGATTGCTTATGTGAATTTCTGGGATTCTTTCTTAGGCAGATTGTTTTCGATTCCAAATTTACAATTCCCTTTAAAGAATCCCTCCCAACTAAGGTTACTTAAATTCTTAAAAAAAAAAAATCAGTTGAGGGTTTTAAAAATTTATATTATGGTAAAATATAATTTGAACAGGAGTTATTTCAGTAAACAAGACCCACTGACAAAACCAAGCCTCCTGCCTTGGAAGCTGCCTTCAGACACAAGACAGTACGTCTTTATCTTGTGTACCATGTATGAAGTGGAAAGTCACAAAGACTAATAAAATGACAGACAGTGGGGCGGACTAGCATCTGTTTCGAAGGCTCCAAGGAGTACCCAGCTTAGAGTCAGTTCTTTGGTTTGAGGATTATCTCATTTCCCTAAGGTATTGAACCTAAGACGCTTTCTCTCTAAGCCCCACTATATCCCCTCCCATCCCCACCCCACTCCAACTCACCCCATCGCCACCACCCCCACCTGCTTCATAACCTCAGGCATGGATCACAGTGAGCCTCAAGTCTCCAGCCACCTGGATTGGTACAGGAGCCAGCAGGGACAGCTAGAAGGGAGCAGCCATTATGAGGCTTCTCCTGGGAGGATGGGGGTTTTGCCAGGTGCCATTCCCTTTCTCTTTGTCTGGATTTAGAGCCATGGGGGTTTGCACTGGACCTGATGCTTACCAATGTTTCTTTGCAGAGATGAGAAGTGGGAGCCAAGAATCTAAGGAGCTTGTGTGTTGCAGGCTTCTTCTGAAGTGCACCTTGCAGGCTGCTCTGTCCAGAGACCTTCCCCAGATTTGAGCCCTTTCCAGCCTGGGTGGTGGATATAGCTTTGTAGCTGTGCTACCCAGCCCTAGAGAGTGTGGCCAGAAGAGATGCTAGGTAGAGAGGCACATGCTCATGGGGACATAAATGTATGTGTAACTGAAAGAATGTTTAAACTCCATGAGTAGGAAAGGAATATCCTCAAGCCTAAAAACTTACTGGCACTAAGAAAACCGAGACCTTTTGAGCACAGAAACTGGGAACTAGTCCTCAAAGCAAGGTTTTCCTTTCCAAGTAGGTGAGTCACACAGAAGTAATTGGCAGAGAAGAAGAAAGTGATTACTTAGGCTCAGCCATGGTGGCATTACAGCCCAGGACGCTAGGCCTAGGACAAGGTGGCCAGGGATACCATGTTTGACAGGAATTATGGTACTTTCGAAGGAGTATTTATCCTTTATTAAAAGAATGGACGTTTCCTTTAAAAACCTATTTGGGCGAGTGGACAAGTATGGTGCATAGTAATCTGGAAGCCCAGGAGTCATTTGAGATTTTTTTGTCCTTCCCTCCACAAGCCTACTTCATCGCCAAGTCCTGTAATTCCACTTTGTAGATTACCTGTGACATCCACACCCAAAGCTTTGATCTGAATTGATATTTTAACGTATATTTTAATCATTTCTTTCCCAGAATATGACAGCAGCCTGTTAGTTGACTGTTCTGTCTCCTGTTTGCCCTCTTATCTGTCTCCCACAGAGCCTCTAGGAAGATTTTTCTGAAACACAAATAGGATCATGTCAGGATCCTTCAGCACTGCCCTGTCCCTAGCTCTCTGCCCCCTGCTCTCCCGCCCCGCCTGCCCCTCACTCTCCTCCCTGCCTGTAGCTCCTCTCCCCACCCTGTCTTTGCCGCTGCCTGGAATATGCTTCTTCCCCTGTCCACTGAGTAAACCCCTGTTAGGAGGCCCAGACCAAATGTCTTCTCTGTCACACCTTCTCCAGCCTTCTCCTGCATATCTATCAAGGGGGTGAGGCTTCTCAGCCATGCCTGGAGTGTAGTCTCAACCATGGTAGATTGCATACTGGATTTCTGAGTCTAATGTCCCTCTCACCCCAGAGTAAGCAGGAAAATGGAGATCACAGTTAGTTTATCTCTACAGGCCTAGCTCCCAGGAGGGTGCTAGGCACATAGGAGTTAAATAAGTGTGTGTTGATTGCCTGATTATAGGAGATAGAAATGAGAGGATGGGGACTTAGTCCACGGAAGAAGCAAAGGGCTGGGAGAGTGGTTTATCTCGTATCTTTTATCAGCAGAAGCTCATAATGTGTTCTGGCTGTAGTCTTGACTGAGGACAGCCTGCTGCGGAAGCTCTCCCTTCTCCTATCCTCTGATCTTATCCATTGGAGAAATGTGGTTGGCCTGGCTGTGAAATGAACACCTGCTTCTGTGTATAGCCCTCACCCCAGTTACCTGATAAACCACTAATTTATTTACATTTTTAATAAATGTAGCCACAGATACCATGAAAAGTCACCCCTCCCTCCTTCCACCATCCCCAGCTACTTACCAGCCTTTGTGCAGCTTCCAGTGGCAGTTCTTTTTCTATAGGTTCTTCACCATTACTGAGTAATCAATCGCTTCATCCGACTCAGAGCCAGGTTTTCCAGAGTCACATGCTACATTCTTCCTAATGTCCCACATGGTCCATCTTCTTTGCTGGTGCGTTCCTCGCTGCACTGCTCTCGCCCGAGTGAGTGACCAGCGCCCTCAGCCATTGCTTCCTCCCTGCACCGAGCTTGCTCTCATCAAACTGCTGGATGATGGGAGAAGCAGCTTCACCCAACAGGACCTCAGTCTCATGGCAAAAACATACTTAAAAAAAAAAACTGAGTTACTGGAAGATGGGGACAATGGAAGCATACAGGGGAGCTTGATAAATGAGTTGAGGAAGTCTCCTAGGAGGAGGTGACATTGGAGCTGGGCCTTGAAAAGTAAGCAGGTGTCCTCAAGGAAGAGTGGGGCATTTGAGGCAGAGAACATGGCAGAAGTAAAGGCCTGTGGGTATGAAAAGGCATGGCAGGCCTGAGAGAGTAAGGATTGGTGTGGCTGGGGGAGGGAGATTCCTGACTCTATGGGGCCTGCTTCTGAACTGAGGCTTGGTGGGAGCTGTGAGTGCTCCCTGCAGCTGCTCCTGGGGCCCTGCTCTGCCCCACAGGTGCTCCCACGGCTGAGCGAGGTTCCCAGGGCTGTTGGCACTCCCACCCACTCCCACCCGCTCAGGCGGGTGGCATCCCAGAAGGAAAGAGGCAAGGGAGGAAGCAGATAAGAAAGACAGCTTCTGTTTAGACACAAATATCTTGGTAATCAGCACAGATGGGATGAGAAATACCAAAAAAAGTACATGACAGTTTAGAGAGAATTTGGCTAAATGTTACATATTTTTAACATACCTGTGTAGAGTTTTTGGAACAAGCACCTGAGTCGCTCAGAATCTGATTGGAGATGGGGAACATGCCTCAATCAAATGGTGTTTTTATTTCAGAAATGTTCCCTTCTCCATCCACAAAAGTATCCTTGTGATTTTTTTTTTTCTCCCACCAAAATAAGGCGCAGGATTTGTCTCTGACGCTGTGTCTCCCTATTTGGACGGCAAGCTGTGTAACATATTTCTCCCCAGCGTGAAGCTTCTTGGCAGACTCTTGAGGCCACGTTTTGGTGGCTTCAGAGTTATCTTTGGATCTGTCAAAAGTGCTAATGGGCTTTCTGGCCTTCTTTAAGCTCCTCATTTCTATTTTCTTTTTACTTCCATCCTCTCCTAAAAGAAAAATTCATGTAATTCATCAGCAGTTAAGCTTTTTACCAAAATGCTCAGTGAAGGGCCTCGTATTTTTGTTTGTGAGGAGAGCTGTGCCAAACCCCACCCTTACATCATTAGCTCTGCATTCCTCCATCCAGTGGAGGAACCAAGATACACTGGTTGACTCCTTCTGACTGCCTTTGGTGTTTGCTGTTTTGTTTTTCACTGAGTTTGTTAAGAGGCAAGTTGGTGTGATGGTTAGGGTATGAGTTTCGGATTGAGGAGATGTAGTTTTGAAACATGGCTCTGCCCTTTCTAGCTGGGTGACCTTTAGACATCTACTGAGACTTCCTGAGGCTCAGTTGTTTTTTTTTTCCTCATCTATAAAATGGAGATGATAATACCTGTCTCAGGCTTGTTGGGAAGATTGGAAAGAACACCTGTTGCCTACCACATACAGATCACTCCGTGAATGGGGTAACAGTAACTTTTAACAGAAGCATTTCCCTTTCTTTAGGCATACTTGATCTTGTTTTGTTTCTTTTTCCAAATATGAGTTTTACCTACAATTTTGTGTGGAATAAAAAGAGCCTGGGTTTAGAGACAGACCCACTCAGGACTGAATCATGTCACATCCACTTACCTCATGACCTTTGTCAAATTATACAACTTCTCTGTGCCACTGTTTTCTCATCTTTATAGAGGGATAATAATACTTAGTTCAAGGAGCAGTTTGAAGATTAAGTGAAATGTTTAATAATAGATGTGAACCTTTCCCATGGTGGATGTGTGTAAGAGGGACAATGTGGTGTAAGGGAAAGCGTATAGGCCGTGGAGTCAGATCTGACTTTGCCAGTTACTGACCTCTCCCAGACTTCTTTATATTGGAAAGAATAACGCCTCACTGGATTTTTGTGAAGACTGCACAATTACACATCCACAGTGTCTGGTACAGTGGCTGGCACTTGAGAGGTAGTTAGTATATAGAGCTATTAATTCAGTTGCTCTGTATTTATAAAGGTTGATGGTTAACCTGGTACTTCAGTCAAACAATAATAAATTATAAGATAAGTGCCCAGTTTTACTCCCAGCCCATAATGTTGTTGAAAACACTTAATGCTATTTTGCATGTAAAATCCACCTGGTTTACTTCAATTTATGGGTTATAGATCTTTAATCATTATAAACTGCAACCCCTGGCAGTAGCATTCCTTCCCTCCCCAACCCCTTTCATTTTCAGAGGATTATATTGTGTGGCATTGAAAACCTGTAACATTGAAGAAATTAGCATATTCATGTGTATTGTTAAAGTCAGGTGGGTATAGAATGCGTTGTGTAAATGAAACACATTCCATTTTTTTTCTGAAATCTGAAGAGTACCAATCTATAGTACTAATTAAAAGAATGAAGCCCAGGCTACGGGGGGGGGGGGGGGAAAGCTAGTTAAAACACTGCTTTGTCACAACTTGCTGCTGTTTGTCTTCAGTTTTTTTTTTCCCCTTTTGAGTGAAATACCTGGAAATTGTAAATGTTCAAAATTGCCTTAATTCCAGCTGAGCCGTTTTAGCGAATGTAAACTGTGAAGGAGGGGACACCAGCAGTGATGACAGGAGAGGAGCTCGCCTGGCCTTTGTGGGTGGCATCTCCTGGACAGAAACGGGCTCAGTGCCAGAAGCATTTTGGTCCCTGGGTACTTTCTTTTGCTTAGGCGTATGGCACAGCACATCGGGAAGGTTCTAGGATCTGGGGCCCAAAGATTTGAGCAGCAGTCCTGTCTTCATTGCTTATTAGACTGTTCCATCTTGGAGAATCTCTCTGAGTCTTGGTTTCCTCATTTGTAAGATACATGTAGAATTCCTGTTCTGCTCACCTTTAGGAACTGACCTAAGTGCTGTATGCAACCTCATGTTGTAATCACCACACAAAGATGTAATTGCTCAGGCTCCTTCCTCTCTAAGGTGTCTTCCAACTTTACGGTTCATGATTTTACACATGAGGGGGATTTGGCCTCCGGGGTAGAAAGAAAAGGACAGGGAAAGAAGAGAGTATACTTTCTGATTATTTTCTGTTTCTTATGCTCTTATTAGATACTGTTATAATAAGAAGAAACAAAATCAGCCACAAACCGTGCCTTCTTCTTTCTCCTAGAGAAATCTGACAGAATATTTTGTGGCTGTGGATGTCAACAACATGTTACATCTGTACGCCAGTATGCTGTACGAACGCCGGATACTCATCATTTGCAGCAAACTCAGCACTGTGAGTAGACAGTCTTAAGACTGGCTTTTTAATGATTTAATTTTAATTGAAAGATACATCGGCAAGATGAAAGAAGATTTTAGGAAAAGGAGTCAGCTACAGTCCCCTTATATGGCAGCATGTCATTTTCATTAATTGTTCATGTTTTTTTTACAGTGCCAATGCACATTTCATTTATTCCTGTAGTCTCACAGTCAATTATAAATAGCTTTCCATTTGATTGAGTGTTATGAACATGTTGCAGATTTCTACATGAGCTTCGATTATTGTCATTTTTTAATGTTTACACCATATTTCATGATACAGATGTGTCATTATTTACTATATCCTTCTTCTCTTGATGGCCATTTAGGTTGTTCATTATGATTTAATCCTTTTAGTAGATAATACTGCAATGAACATCTTTTGGCTTCTTTTGACTGTTACAGTTATATTCTAAGGAGGGGGACACCAGGTCACAGGACTTGATAAGCACTATGATTTAGGGACTGCCAAATTGCTTCCCAAACGGGCGGTGCTTGTTTACAGTGAAGGCTGCCAGCTGTAGATGAGTGCACCATTTTCACGGCAGCTTTGCCAGGCGAGAGAGAGAGTGTGCATGCTTGCACGTGCATGCGCTCAGGTGTTTTAATTCTGCTAAGAAAGTAGATATGTTATGGTATTTCAGGCTTGCTTTAATTTTAAAATTACATCTTTGGTTAGCGGTAACTGAATATTTTCCATGGGTTTATTTTTTTATTTGTATTTTGTTAGTATCCTTTCACATTTATTTTATAGGTGCCTTGATTTTTTTTACAAATTATAATGAACTTTCTATATAACTTTTGCTGTGTGTATAATATAAATATTTTTATATTCCTTTTATTTTAGTTTTTCACTTGCTAAGTATGAGAGTTCACATTTTCCCCAATGGTTTTTATGAAAATTCTTAAGCTATTATAGAAAGTTGAAATAATTTTATAGTGAATGCTGATATACTTCCATCTAAATTCTACTAGTGACATTGTGCCAGTTGCTTTATCATGTATTTATTCAACCATTCATCATCCATAGCATCCATTAGTCCATCTTTTTTTTCTTTTTTTGAGACAGAGTCTCACTCTATCACCCAGCCTGGAGTTCAGTGGCGCTATCTCGGCTCACTGCAACCTCCACCTCCCATGTTCAAGTAATTCTGTTGCCTCAGTCACCCAAGTAGTTGGGATCACAGGCACGCACCACCACACCCAGGTAATGTTTGTGTTTTTAGTAGAGATGGGGTTTTGCCGTGTTGACCAGGCTGGTCTTGAACTCTTGACCTCAAGTGGTCCACCTACCTCAGCCTCCCAAAGTGCTGGGATTGCAGGTGATCCATCTTATTTTTTATGCATTTCAAAGTAAATCACAGGCGTCACTTTACTTTCCCCTAACTAATTCAATATCTGTTTGCTGGGTTTATTGTTGTTTTTGTTTGTAGACAAAACTTATATACAGAAATTGACTGGGGGTAGAATGCCTAATAGGCATCCCTCTGTTAGAGAGAGTAGAAAAATATTTTCATAAGCGGAGAGTTCCCTAATGAAGGGCCTGTGGATAAAGTCAGTTATGTGTTTACCTATGAATAAAAGGCACCTAATAATGAAAACTCTCTGAGACTACTAGAGTTTTCCTTATGGTTTTTATTATACTTTCATTATTTTATTATTTCTTTGGTTATTGATTACTCATCAAGAACTCAGTTTTTTGTTTTTTGTTTTTTTGGTTTTTTTTTTATTGCCCACTATGTGTTAAGAATAGCCTATAGTCGACCTCTTGCTTTGTTTTACATTTTATTTTACACCATATGTGCAGTTCATAATTTCAGGGCACAAACACCCAGACTGTTTCAGAATGAGAATATTGTCAACCACATCAATCATCACCTCTTTAAAAGAGTCTAGTCCATAACCAGTTACTGTTGCTTTAAATTGTTAAATTTCAGTCAACAAAAACGTGACGTCATCTCAGTGGAACTGAATTCCCTATCATTTAATCATGATGTTTTTGATCCCTTATTGTGTGCTGAGTCCCAGTGTCACTGAGTAATGTAGGGGTAAAAATCCTCAAATAGGAAGCAAATGATTGATGATACTAGAAAATCTATTAATATAACTTAGATATTAACATATTAAATGGGAAAACTTTTATGGTCCTCAATAGAGGGACAGAAAGCACTACCATGTTCATGAATAAGAAGACTTAATATCTTGAAGATTTCATTTCATTTCAAAGTGATGTATAGATTGTATACAATTTTATTCAAAACCCCCATAGGGTTTTACATAGTGCCTGACAAGCTAATTCTAAAATTAATATGGAAAAGCCAGAGAAAGAGCTACAACATACTTGACAAAAAAGAATGGGTTGTGGAAGCTTGCTTTACCGGATATCAAAACTTTCTATAAAGTTGTAGTAATTACGATGCTAGTACTGGGATGAGGATACACATATGGGCTGATGGAACAGAATCGAGAGCCCAAAAACAGATCACATGTATATGGGCTCTTTATATCATAAAAGGTGGCATTGCAGAATCTCTGGGGAATCAATGGACTTTTCAATAATTGGCTGTCCACATGGGAAAAAAAAGGAAGACAGTTTCTATTGTACACACACTAAAATAAATTCCAAATGGATCAATAACTTAAATGTGAAAGGCAAAATTTAAAAACATTTAGAAGACAAAATAGAATACTCCTTGATGATCTTTCGAGTAGAGAAGGGCTTATTTAAAGATGGTCCAAAATATACATTGTATAAAATAAAATATTAAAATTGTGAACTTTTATTCATTAAAAGATACTTTTCCGTGAAAATGACTGAAAAGTCACAAGCTGAGATTTGCCGTATAGAAAAACTGACAGAAAATTAGTATAGGAAATAAATACAGAACTATGACAATTACCTGTCAATGGAAAAATTGGCAAAAGGCATGATTTAGCATTTCACAGAAGAAATACAAATGGCCAACATCTATATGGAAAGATAGTCAATCACATTAGTAATCATCAAAAAGCACATTAAAACTACAGTGATTATGGCTGGGCACAGTGACTTACACCTGTAATCCCAACATTTTGGGAGGCCAAGGTGGGAGGATTGCTTAAGGCCAGGAGTTCAAGACCAGCCTGGGCAACATAGTGAGAGCCCTGTCTCTACAAAGAAAATTAAAAATCAGCATGGTAGAACACGCCTGTACTCAGGCAGAAAGATCACTTGAGCCCAGGATCATGGCTTTGCAGTAAGCTATGACCATACCGCTTCACTCCAGCCTGGACAACAGAGTGAGACCTTGTCTCTAAAAAAAAACAAACAAAACTAACAGTGAAACCCTAGGTTTGTAAAAGATTTGGTGGCTGACAAAGCTGGGTGTTATATTGGAAATGTATTAGAGAATATCGTTTACTACTGTTTGAAGGGTATGTGCTACAAAACTATTTACGTATGCCCATCACTCAGCAATTCTACTCCTAGGTGGAATTTTATGTGTGTACACACACCCCTTGGTCATGTATGGTGGGATACATGTACAAAAATGTTCACAGGGGCTTTTTTTGGGTTTTATTTAAATCCTGGAAATAGTTCTCATGACCACCAACAGAACTGATAGACTGTGGTGTCATCACACAGTGGAATATCGATCGGATCAATGAAAATGAACTGTACTGTCAATATGATTATGTCTCTAATGTAGAAGCTGAGTGAGGAACTGGGTTGCACAAGGATATACTGTACAGTATGATTTCATTAATATAAAGTTCAAGCTAGAAAAGCTAAATGGTATCTCGTTTAGGGATTCACACAAACTACAAAGGTAAAAAGAAATAGTTAACACAAAATTTAGGTAATGGTTTCCTCACAGGAAGAGAAAAGACTGGTTTGGGAAGGGTCGTGCAATGGACATCAAAAGTTTTACTTTCTGTCTTAAGCCAGGTGAGGAACCAACACATTTTGCTATAAAGGGCCAAATAATAAATATGCCTTTGCGGGTCATATGGTCTTTGTTACCACTGCTGGGCTCCGACCTTGTAGTTGACCAGAGTTAAACTAATGTGTGTGATTGTGTGCCAACAAAGCTTTATTGCCAAAAACAGGCAGCAGGCCAGGCTTAGCCTTTTCGCTGTAGTTTGCTGACCCCTGAGCCAGGTGATAGGTTTGGGGTTCTTACATTTTTTTTTCTTTAAAAGTTGTTTATATGCCATACATACTTAATATATTTCACAAATTTTTAGAGGCCTAAAAAGAAGGTACAAAGCTCCTGTTTCATGAAATTTTAGAATAGAGTCAAAGCAGTTCTCGTACAAAGATTAAGAATCAACATTGCCTGAGATTTGGCAGTGGCAGTTCTGGAAAGCAGAAGACAGTGAAGCAGTGTCTTGACCTTCTAAGGGAAAATGATTTCTAACCTAGAATTCTATACCCATCTAATGGAAGCCCTCAGGAGAGAGTGCCAGGAGCCCACACCACATTGCTCAGCCTCCTGGGGCCTGTACTCCTGGACTCTGCCTTCCCTTTGCAGATGAACCGTCTGTCCTCTCTGAGGCCAGTCACTCTGCTTGTCCAGCTTGCTTCATCTGCAAATATTTATCATGAGGTTGCCATAGGCACTGGGGATACAGCAGTGAACAAAACAGGCAACAATCCCTGTCCTCATGAAGCTTGCATTCTAGTATCGTAGGTCCTCGATAAGCCAGAGGAGTTAAATATCTCATACAGTAGGAAATGGTTAAGTACTAAGGAGTGAAATAAAGCCGAAGAGAGAGGATGGGCAGTGGAGAGTGGCAAGGATTGCAGTTTTAGATGATGGCCTCGGAATGCCAACGGGAAAGGCGACACTGTGGTTTCCTTCAAGGAAGTTGCTCCAGCAGTAAGCAAGCTCTTCTCTCCTGGATCCATTATTATTTTCTCTTCTCTCCTAGCACATTCTTATGAGCATGCCAACGTGCTGTGGAAGCTCCCAGACTTCAAAACAAAACCTTCTTGACCCATATCCCCTTTATCCCATTTCTAGTCTCCCTTTCAGAACAGAATTCCTCAAGAGAGTTGCCTATTCACTAATTCCTCTTGTCTCATTCTCTCCTCAGTCTTTCATTAGGATTCAGTCCCCACCTGTCCACTAAAACAGGTGGACTTGTTTTAGTGTCTTTTTCCAGTCACCAGTGACCTCCTCTGAAGTAAAATTAAAATGAGTTAATACTTGCATAGCTCTCAGAACAGAGCCTGGTGTGTAGCCTGTGCAGGCATTTATAATAAATTAACATATTCTATAATGGGAAATAAAATTTTAATGCCCAGTTTATTAAGGGCCTACCCTACTGGAATGTAAACTTCATGAAGACAGGGATTGTTGCCCATTTCGTTCACTGCTGTGTCCTCAGTGCCTGTGGTAACACCACGATAAATATTTGTGGAATGAAGTCAGTGGGATAAGTGGGGTGACTGGCCTCTGAGAGGATAACAGTTCATTCTCAAAGGGAAGGCAGAGTCCAAGTCTTAATGCTGAAAATGTGAAACCAAGAATTGGTGATTTAGAAATCAGGAGATAAATCCTTTGTTGAGTGTGATTACTTTGAGTGAAGGGTGTAAGGAGAATGGTGAAGTGGACTGTTGTTTTTCATGATAAGCCTTGACTACTTTTTGTTTTGAAAGCTATGAATATGTATTACTTTGACTTTTAAAAGGCTTTTTTTTTTTTTTTTTTTTGAGACAGAATCTCACTCTGTCACCCAGGCTGGAGTGCTGTGTGGCCGGATCTCAGCTCACTGCAAGCTCCGCCTCCCGGGTTTACGCCATTCTCCTGCCTCAGCCTCCCGAGTAGCTGGGACTACAGGTGCCGCCACCTCGCCTGGCTAGTTTTTTTTTTTTTGTAGTTTTTAGTAGAGACGGGGTTTCACCGTGTTAGCCAGGATAGTCTCGATCTCCTGACCTCGTGATCCGCCCGTCTCGGCCTCCCAAAGTGCTGGGATTACAGGCTTGAGCCACCGAGCCCGGCCAATTCTTAACTAGGTTGGAAGTTTTACAGATTGCTGGTGGAAGCCTCTCTGGAGGAGGTGGGGTTCTCCTTGTATCTCATGTGCAGTTGGCAGCATCCTGAGCGGTTCTGCGGAGTTTGGGAATGACGTAGCTGAGCAGACTTCTGTTGTATTCACGCCTTTGGGCCTCTTCAGATTCAGAATTTGAAAGTTTTCCAATTGTTGCCTTTTATTTCCTTAAGACTGGCTTTTTATTATCTTTTAGATGGGGGCCGGTGCGGAGGGGGAAATGCAAAGGCCATCTCAGCCTGAGATTTTTTGAGGACACTCTCTTGACAGATCCTGATGTGGCCTGCAATAGTTGACAAACCACATTTTTCTCAATTGTGTTTGATAAGATGGAGGCTTAATGCTCCTCAGAGCCACCAAGCACATGAAAGATAAAAGCACTCGAGTGCTGTCTTCTATAAAAATGACTGTGTCAATAGAGACAAACCTAACAATATTTAGTTCAGAGGCAGGTAATATGCATTTCAGGGTTTCTCGGTCAATAACACTGTGATATTCTGTATAAGAAAAATGTAAGTTTTTGTTCTCTTTGCTCAGTTAATGTATATTGATTGTTTTCCTTTATAAATGATAAATAGGGAAGGCTTAACTAAATCTTGTTCTCTAATGTAAATACTTCAGTGTGATTCCCTCTAGCACAAAGGCCTCATTTTTCTTCCATATTTTCATATCTGAGTTTAATTCATACTGCTTTTTGGAACTCTATGGAGAGCAAGTAGGTCAAAGGTCTTAATAGAGATAATACAATTCCATCAGCATTCCTAGAAGATAGATATTATTCCCATTTTACAGAACAGCCAGTCCATTTGGAAAGGTGGGAATAACTTGCCCAAAGTCATGTCCTAGTCAATGGGAGAGATGGCCATGAATATAGGTCATTATGATGCAGTGTCAGGGGAAGAAGGCTTTGGCTTCTGGAAAGGGAGAAACATCCAGGGATTACACACAAACTAATCTTAGCCCCTTTGAAGTGCATGCCTGGGAACCAGGTTATGTCTGTTGGATGCCATTACTTATACCATTTTCCAGTCCCTTATGTGGGAACTGTCACAAGAGCCAGAGGCATGTTGTTAGGAATAGCCACCCCACTAAGGGAATTTGAAAATTCTTGTAAAGAGCCAGAAAGATACCCTGAGCCATATCTGGTGGATAAGGTAACTAGTGGAGCTGTTTGCTATTGGTTTGGGTGAAAAATAAGACCTGATTGTATAGTACTTAGAGTTTTGCTTTTTTGTTTGTTTCTTGTAGCTTGTAAAGCTCCAAGACCACCAAAGAGCATTCACAGAATAAATGTGTAAGAATATCCTTAAGTAGATTCATACTCAGTACTTTATATGGGAGCCCCCCAGTTCTCCCCGCCCCTTTTAAAGTTCTTTTAAGTTAACCTTTTGAGCCGCCCCCTTCCTGTGTGCCAGGCACTATGCTAATCATGAATGTGATCATTTTTTTCATTCATTCCTGCAGCAACCCTAGGAGCTTGTGGGATTTCTTCTCCCTTTGCAGATGGGAATGTTAGCACCCCCAAAAGTTGATGTGCCTTGTCTAAGATGGGCAGCAAAGATGGAATGAAAACCAGGCCAGGGTCCTTGCCACCTCATACTACCTTCTTGGTAACTCTCCACTGTCATGAGTTCCCTGTGACACTTGTACTCAGAGAAATATTCTTAGCATGACCCTGTTGGCCATGGATCTAAAATAATGTAAAGAACCTCTGCCTGATTGTCACTTTTGAATGCACACATTAAGCTTTTCACTTCAGATTCGGCAAGCCCCGTCTGTACGCCTGACACTACTCTAGGCACCAGGAAACAGGAGGCAGATCTGTGAATTCCCATTGACACACCCAGTCTGTTAGCCAAAGCTCCATTTCCTTAAACACTTCAGATTCCATTCACTCTGCCCATGCCTTCTTAAACTTGGCTGTCTCCCAGCAGCTCCTGCACCCTTCTACTACCATGAGCATGGCTTTGGTGGAGCCCTGGGGCGTATCTTCTCTAACTCACTGTGGTTTCAGCGTTCATATACTGCAGCTAGGTATCTTTGTCCTATACAATAAAGAATAAAGAACCTTCCAGGGTTCATATGTTGCAGTTCCTTCCAGCAGTGTATCTTGGTCCTAATCGCCCCCTTTATAATTTAGGGATACTGAAAGAGATTTGGACAACTAAGAATATCCAGTTAAATAATGACAAAGGCATATTTACTTTCCTGAGAAACATCTGTTTGTTTTATCCAGTGGATGCTTTTCAGAAGGAAATATTGTATAGTGGCAAGACCACGACCTAATTAGCCTCCACACCATAACCGAAAACCATTATTACTTTTCTGATGGTACCTCATTTAGGGAAGAAAAAAAATAAACTGGCACCCTCTCCCTGTCAGTTTCTTCCTAATTGTGTCAACAAAAATTAGTCCCTGGGCATGTGGGAGCTGGGCAGGACCGGGTACCCTGTGGCCTGAGGAGTGGTGGGTGAAACTTCCATCTCCCCACCAGCACACAGTCTGGCCCTTAGGAGATGTACATGGAGACTTTTCCAGCCTTGCCCCAGTCCTGTCCCACCACTCCCACTGACAGCATCCGTTGTCTGAGTACCATCTGGTCTTGAGCCCTAAGAAAGGGCCAGTTTGTGGACTGGGCAGCTTTTCATATTTGGCTTCATTTTTGCTACTTTCCTGATGAACGCCACCTTGTCATGTCGATGCCAGCCTGTGTGATGAGCTGGGCACCTGAATGATGCGTGCAAAACTTTCCTAGCTCTTCTGGACTAGAAAACACTAATCCTGTTTGCTTATCTGCCGCCCTTGAAGCAGAGATGAGAGTGGCAGTTGAAGGAGGTTTGAAATCCTGGAGCAGAGCCAAGGCCTCTTTGCCTGCACACTCCACTCTGCATGTTCCAGCCGTAGGAACAAACTGCATTATTTTGTTTCAAACTGTGCTCGAGGGAAGCCAAGACCTTGTAACTGGAAACTTACCAAACAGAGAATTCTAAGACTAAATTTAGTGTTCTATTTAAAAAATAAAATAAATTGAACATTTTGTTTATCTTCTATATGTTAAAAAAGAGAGAGAGTAACCTGGTTCACACTAACCACCTAAGAGTATTCAAAGAAGTGAGAAGAAAACTAATCCTTTTGGTGAAGAGGGAAATTCTTAAGAAATTATAATGAAGTGGCATGGAATAGAGGCTTTGCAGCCAAACTTCCAAGTAACACAGCCTCTCTAATCTCCGTTATATACATTTTTTTTTTTGTGGTCCAGAGAATATTAAAAACTTAAAGGAACTTCCATGGACAGAAAATAGGAGAGATTGGTGGGTTTTACTTATGCGGGCATTCTCTGACTTTAAAATGTATAGATAATTAATTGCTTGTTGAACTGTATTCTTCATTTAATTATGTGTGAATTGGTTTTCTCTTATTCATGTTAAACTCTAATTGGAATGAAGAACCTTGAGGTACCATAGAGACTGTGTAATATAATATAGAATTTCAACAGGTTAATTTGTGACACTTTGATGTGACTTCAACCAGCCATGGTCTCTCTGCTAGCTCCTACCTTCCTCTCTTGCCTCTTCTCCCATTGCTTCAACAAACATCAAGCACCTGCTTTGGATGAGGCACAGGATTCAGATTGTCAGTGATTCCCCATTTCTGATCCACGGATTAGCATTATGTTAGAACCACCCAGAAAACTTGTTAAAATGCAGGTTCTTGGGCACCATCTCTAGACGTTCTGGTTCACAAAGTCTAGTATGGAACCATGGAATGTGTATTTTTTTTTTTTTTTTTTTTGAGATGGAGTCTCGCTCTGTCGCCCAGGCTGGAGTGCGGTGGCCGGATCTCAGCTCATTGCAAGCTCTGCCTTCCGGGTTTACGCCATTCTCCTGCCTCAGCCTCCCGAGTAGCTGGGACTACAGGCGCCCGCCACCTCGCCCGGCTAGTTTTTTGTATTTTTTAGTAGAGACGGGGTTTCACTGTATTAGCCAGGATGGTCTTGATCTCCTGACCTCGTCTCCTCCTGATCCGCCCGTCTCGGCCTCCCAAAGTGCTGGGATTACAGGCTTGAGCCACCGCGCCCGGCCCGGAATGTGTATTTTTTAAGGTTCCCTGGATGATTGATACACAGCCTGATTTGGAACCAGTGAATAGACAGTTCTGTAAGACAAAAACAATATTTATTCTTATTGTTATTTTGCATTGTTAGACTCATTTTCATGTTGACATAATAGAGACTGATCAAGTTCATTTAAAAGATGTTTATGCATACCGACTGGCACTTAAAAAGCTCTTTGTTTCCATATTCTCTTTGGGAGAGCTTTGATTGGGGCCTTGGCTAGTCTAGAAAAGGGCCATAGCTAAGTATAATCTGTTCAGGCTCTCAGTAATTTTACGGAATACCAATGCAGTCCACCAGTGTAATTTGGGGTGCATGTGTATAAACAGATGATGTTTCTTTTTCTTTTCTTTTTTTTTTTTTTTTTTGCCATTTCGTTAAATTCATCCCATTTCTGCCATGGCAGAAAATTTTATTGTTTTAGTAATGCGATCAAGTCATGAAATAAATTGTATCTTTCTTAGATTGTAGGACTGAGAGCTTCTTGTGTGACTTATGAATCAAAATTTTAATGGATAATATTTAAGTCATTGGCATCATAATCTACTTAAAAAGCCCTAAATGACACCCACTTTGGCAGACATGACAGTCATAAAAGAAATTTGAGCACCTACTGGGTGCTTATGATACTGGGAGCAAGGACTCATAATTTCCCGTGTTGTTTCTGCAGACTGAAAGTGTGGTCACTTTGGTGAACCAAGGTAGTATGTTATGAGGTTAGACCATGCCATCATGGGTCAGTGCAGACACGGAGCACGTTCACATTTGTTCTTTTCTGCTATCTTGGTAGCTTCAGAGTCTACCAGCTAGATGTGTCAGACAGCCCTGCTGGAGGTATCTTTTCCCAAGAAAAAAGACAGCAGGAGTGGAGGAGAGAGAATCAGACTGCAAGTCAGGATGGCTTTGTTCCACTTCTGCCTCTGCCTTGTACTTAATCCTCCCTGTGCCACTTTCTAGCCATATGGCCTTGGGCAAGTTGCTTGACCTCTCTGAGTCCCTCTGTCTTCTTCTGTGAAAATGGGGATAGTATTCACACCTACCTCAAGGTGGTTAAAAAGATCCAGTGACCATCCAGACATGAAAGCACAGAGCCCAGCACTGGGTGCACTGTTCACTCTGTAAATGTTACTTGAGGCTGAATCTCATCCTTGCAGGCCATAAACCCTGATTTGACTTTCAGAAACAAGGAGAGCGATAAAGATCCTGGGAGAGTTCTGAATATTAGGATCACCCTGATAGCAGATAGGGAGTGAATCCAAGCAAAACAGAATAGTCACAGCCAACTCCCATGAAGTTTTGCATCCGGACCACTTCTCACTAATCATTTAGTCGTTGAATAAATTGTCATTTCTCATTCAAGTCCTCACAGAGCTTGAGTGGCCTGAGAAGCTGCTGTGTTCGCTTGACCCACCCTTTCCCCCGACTGGCCTCTAGCAGGGAAGAGGACTAGCAGCTTCTCTGTCTTCAACCTTCAGGGCTCTGATGTCTCTGTCTCTGTGAAGCAGGCCTGATTCTTGCCCCAGGCAGAATTAATGATTCTTTCTTTATATGCTAACACACTTGAACCTCTATTATAGCACCTCTTTCATAATGCTTTTGTGTGGAAGTTGATTGTTTGCATTTTGATCTTTCTCTCTCTATTTTAAATTGCTTGAGGGCATGGCATGTGCACATAGTGGATACTCAGTAATTGTCGGATTAATATAGATCAGAACACAGAAGCAGTTTCATGGGAGCTAAGAGCACAGAATCCAGAGCTCAACTTCCCTAGGTTCATATCCTAGTTCTGCCGATAGCTGTGACCTTACACAAGTTCCTCAACACCCAGGAGCCTTAGTTTCCTCATCTATAAAATGGGGACAATAATGCTACCTACCTTATAGGGCTGTTGTGAAAATTAAATGAGTTAGATATATGTGAAGCACTGTTCTCAGTGATTGGCAGATAGTAATGTGAATTCAGTGTTCATGATGGTGGCCTGTTTTTTGTTGTTGTTGTTTTGTTTTGTTTTTTTGAGATGGAGTTTCATTCTTGTCACCCAGGCTGGAGTGCAGTGGCGCGATCTTGGCTCACCACAACCTCTACCTCCCCGGTTCAAGTGATTCTCCTGCCTCAGCCTTCTGAGTAGCTGGGATTACAGGCATGTGCCACCACTCCCAGCTAATTTTGTATTTTTAGTAGAGACAGGGTATCTCCATGTTGGTCAGGCTGGTCTCAAACTCCCCACCTCAGGTGATCTGCCCACTTCAGCCTTCCAAAGTGCTGGGGACTACAGGCGTGAGCCACCACGCCCAGCTGATGGTGGCTGTTTTATGGCTTGAATCTTTCTTCTGAGTTTTTTTGTTTTTCTCTGGGACAGAGTCTCACTCTGTTGCCCAGGCTGGAGTACAATGGCGTGATCTCCGCTGACTGCAACATCCATGTCTCGGGTTCAAGTGATACTCATGCCTCAGCCTCCCAAGTAGCTGGGACTACAGGTGCGCATCACCACACCCAGCTAATTTTTGTGTTTTTTGGTAGAGAAAAGGTGTCACTCTGTTGGCCAGGCTGGTCTCAAACTCTTGACCTCAAGTGATCCACCTGCCTTGACCTCCCAAAGTGCTAGGATTACAGGCGTGAGCTACCACCTGCAGCCTACAGTCACTTTCTAAGGTTAGATTTGCCAAAGAAAACAACAGGGAACAGTCCCTTTTCTTTTTCTTTTTCTTTTTTTTACTATTTATGCAAATTTAGTAACTCACCACCTGAAGGTTCCTTAGTTTCTTTATGTGTGGATACCTGACAGATAGGTACTCACGATTCCATGTTCAGTTATGCTTTCTTTTTAAAAGTATGATTCCTTATTAAAGCAATAGTATAGATCCATTAGCTAAACATAAATTATGATTTATATTGTCAAAGAAATAGAAATATCCACTTATACTAGATTTGAGGTGTCAAATCAATTTCTTCTTGAGTGCCCACTTTGATCCATTGATCAAAGGGGCATGTGAGGCTGGGCATGGTAGCTCACACCCATAATCTCAGCACTGTGGGAGGCCGAGGTGGGCAGATCACTTGAGGTCAGGAGATCGAGACCAGTTTGGCCAACATGGTGAATCTCCATCTCTACTAAAAATACAAAAACTAGCTGGGTGTGGTGGCATTGCGCCCAGCTACTCAGGAGGCTGAGGCAGGAGAATCACTTGAACCCAGGAGGCAGAGGTTGCAGTGAGCTGCGATTGCACCACTGGAACGCCAGCCTGGGTGGCAGAACGAGATTCTGTATAACAAAAAAACAAAAAAAGTGCATATGAGGAAGGATTCTGGGCCACACCCCGACTCTGTGATCGGTTAGTAATGTCTGTCACAGATATGGTGCGGAGGAGTGGCGGCACATTGACTGTCCCTGTATTGAATAAATTGTTATCAGTCCCTCATGTAACCTTGCCTTTTTCTTTTTCATCTTAAAGATGAAAAGAAAGCTCTTTCCTCACTCACAGTGCTGTGGGCTTATTTACAATGTAGTTTACCACACCATAGTTTTCTGCCTCTGCTTTGGTAGCTAAAGCTTTTCTCTGGCAGTTTTAGTTGCTTTGATGTTGTAAAGTGTCAAATCTTGGCACGAAAGCTTGTTGCCCCAGTTAATAACTTACTCTAATTACTGTAGTAGATAGCTTTAAAAAAAAAATGGAGAGAAGTGATTAAGCAGGCGGTTGATTGCCTGTGTAAGCTTTCTCCTGACTAGGTGATATTGCTGTTGGGGGAAGATGCTTTCCTTCACTCCTTGTTGGGTGTTTTTTTTGTTTGTGTGTGTGTGTGTGTGTGTGTGTGTGTGTTTATTCCTTCCCTTTCCCAAAAAATAATGGAGAAGGAAAAAGTAAGATGAGTTCCACCAAATTGAAAATGAAATAGTTTGGAAGAACAATTGTTCCCATTACCCCCTAAAAAGAAGCCCTGCGTTTCAGCTGCTAAGAAAAGCGAGACACTGTTTGCTCTTTCCTTCTACTCACATGTCCGGCATCTGTCTAGACTAGCTGAAGGTTCTTTGATTTCTGAGATGTTCTAAGTTGCCTTTCTGCTAGAGTATCTTTGATAGTTTCTTGAAAGCCTATTCCTCCCCCACTAAATACAGTAACTACAATTTGAACATAGCTGAACCCTTTATAATTAAAGGTTTTTCTCATACCCATGGAAGGGTTGAAATAGGTTAACTTCACAGAGTCCCTGCAGATTTTGCTTAAAACGTTTTGATGATTTTAGAGAGGATTTGTCATTTGAGAATAAATCATAATCAAAACAAACAAAAACCACAGTAGTGTTTGAATCATGACACCAAGATACCTACGAAGATGGTTTATAATTAAATAAAAGAATCAAGTTCTCAAACTGAGAAAGGGAACAACTTCCCAAGACACACAGCATTTTTTACAACTGCTCTAAGTAAGATGATCCATGGTCAAAATGAACAAACTTAAGAATGACCTCCCTTTAAAGTCAGTAATCTGGTATCCTTTCTATATTTATCATTTTATTCATTTCTCTTTGTTTAGGTTCAGAGGGGAAATCCAAATGCCTCTAACCCTGTGAAGCAGGTGTTGGTTTGATTATTTAACCTTTTGAATTCTAGGATGGAAAGAATGACTGTGACCGTCTGATTATCTTCCTCTGCCAGCTTTTAGAGCTTGGAATCTTAATACTTTTTCAAAAATGTACAGCCTCTAGTTGTGATCTATTAGGCTAATTGCAATTTGTTAAATGTCTATAATCCCAGCACTTTGGGAGGCGGGCGGATCACATTAGGTCAGGAGTTTGAGACCAGCCTGACATGGAGAAACCCTGTCTCTACTAAAAATACAAAAAATTAGCCGGGCATGTTGGTGCATACCTGTAATCCCAGCTACTCGGGAGGCTGAGGCAGGAGAATCGCTTGAAACCGGGAGGCAGAGGTTGTGGTGAGCCGAGATTATACCATTGCACTCCAGCCTGGGCAACAAGAGTGAAACTCTGTCTTAAAAAAAAAAAAAAAAGCTGTCTGGTAATCTTGCCTATTCTTCCTCATGGTATGAATCTGGAGGCATTCTCCATTCCCCCAAACTCAGCACCAACTCAGCACCAACTCTGTGTCGAGCATAGTAAGAGGTAAGAAGAGGAATATTTGGCAGACCAAGGAGGGCGGATCACCTGAGGTCAGGAGTTTGAGATCAGCCTGACCAATTTGGCGAAACTCTGTCTCTGCTAAAAACACAAATATTAATTGGGTGTGGTAGTGGGTGCCTGTAATCTCAGCTACTCAGGAGGCTGAGGCAGGAGAATCGCTGGAACCTGGGAGGCGTATGTTGCAGTGAGCCGAGGTCACACCACTGCACTCCAGTCTGGGTGACAGAGCAAGACTCCATCTCACAAAAAGGAAAAAAAAAAAAAGATAGAGTCCAATGTGGTCTTCGTCCTTGATGAGCTCAAATCCATAGCCCTTGTGTTCCTGGTCACCTGAGGTCATCTACCTCTGAGTTATTCAGAGTATCAGGGGCCAAGTAAGGAAGAGGGCTATGCCCTGGTCCAGTGATGGAGATGGGGTGACTGAAAGGTAGTAGTTCCTACATAGCTCATGAATTCCAGCTGGGCCCTGGAGCTGCAGAGATGAGAAAGCAAGACCAGCTTAAAGACAGACCCTGATTTGCTTCGGCTTAGTGCAGCTGAAGAAGGTAAACTGGGGCAGAGAAGGAGACTTCTTCACATCAAAGGATAGCAATTCCTCCAGAATTGTGAGTTGTCAAAGCTGGAAAGGAACACAGAAATCTTGTAGCCTAGTCTCTTGGTTAACATACAAATTGAGACCTAGGAAAGGAAGTGGCTTGCCCGGGTCAAAAAGTTAGAAGAAGACTCCAAACAAGTATGTGAAAGGGAACATGACAAAAAGCAAGACTTTCCAACACTTTCAAGCCAGCCTGTCAGATATATGTACTCAAAATGGAATGTAAACCCTTCTCTTTGAGTAATAATAATTACTTCATTGTCTAGAATTTCCTGTGGATTAAAGACACTGCAACACCTTAGTTAAATGTAACTCATCCCCAGGAAATGATCGGATCTGTATTTGTTTTAAAAATGATTATTTTCTGTCATTGCTATTTTGTCCCAGACATTTGGACATCTAGCAGCAAGGCAAATACATATCTGTGTCATTTAACAATGTCAACAGGGACAATACCTCATCTATTTCAGAGTCCTTCGCACCGTGGATGGTACAGGGTATGCACGCGAATACTTTTTGAGTTTATTATGCATTGTGGAAACACCGTGGCCGTTATATTCTGACAGACCTGGATGTGAGTCCCAGTTCTGTCACTTACTGTTGATGTGGCCTTGGGGGAGTTATTTCACCTCTGAAACTGTTTCCTTATCTGTGAAATGTGGTGATGAGTGTATATGTGTATCAACACACACACACACACACACACACACACACACACACTTTCCTTTAAAACAATACTTTGCAAGGGTCTAAACCCCAACGTGGTACCTACACATATTATGGTTTTGTCTTTTGAGGGGGCATTCTTATTTTTATTTCATGTTAAGTTGCAGAGCTGCTATTAGGATTCTGCAGAGGCATTGGAATCTAAGACTGTGACAATCTGGGCTTTATCTCTGAGATATGACTGAAAAAAAAAAAGGTGTCCTTGTGATTTGCCCAACTCCGTCATTGATCATTCTCCATTCATGTCCTACCCCCACTGCCTTCTCCTCATCTCCCTTTGCCTCAAAGAAAACTAACAGAGCCATATAGAAAGCTCTGAGATATAAATGACCTTGTGCACCTTTAATTGAGGACAGAATTTGCTGAAGTGCATCCCAAAATCCACCAGTGGTTTACTTTACAGTCTGTGTCCTGGCTAGACTGGCTGTTGGCTGTATAATTTGTCTAGTTTTGTCTGGAGTCTTAGACTATTCAGCTGCTTCAGGGCAAAATCTTTTGGGGTGTCATTAAATGAGATTGATAATTGGCTTCTGATGAATATTCATTGTGACTAATGACTTTGGGCAAATTTTACACATACTATCTTCCCATTCTCCCACTGAGTGAGATTTTGATAGAATCATTTTCTTCAACTTGCACTTCAATTATATATTCACAATACCCCTTTGTTGACTACACTCCAAATTACATACTTTCATTACTTTTAAAGTTTGTATTCTGTAAGGAATGAACATAGGCCTTTAGGACTTTTATTTTTAGAAACAGGGTTTAGAATTATTTTAAAAATAAGCGGCAAGCGATACTTTACAGAACAGAGTGCATTATTTCTGATTGAGTATAGATATATAGTAAGACTTTTCTTGTAATCAACTGACTGTCCTTAAGTAATGATGCATATAGTTTATGTCATTTAGTATTTTGGAAAAGAGCCATATAATTCCCTGTTTTGTTTGTTCCTTAATCAAATGAGTAATGTATTTTACCCCAATTGCAGAGATTTGGCCCTTAGAAAACCCACTAATGAAATGATCAAACACCTTAAAAGTTTGATTTTTTTTTTTTTTTTAAGAAGGATAAGTAGTTTTAAAATCTTGGCATTGAGGTTGGTAGGTTTGCTTTTGAGGTTAAAAAGACATGAAAAGAACATTATCTGAAGATGAGATCTCTGCTACTTTATCGGTTGAAATAGGCTTTTGACCCAAACCAGTTTAACCTAAAAAGAGTCACATAATCAAGTTCTGGCTTAACCAGGTTCATTCTATTAAATGACTTTTTCAAAGAGAATCACAAATTAATTCATATGATGATGTTACCTTCATTTGTATGGGACCTTATAGATTTTGAAGTGCTTTTATTTATTTATTTATATGTTGGGGAATTAGAAAGTAGGCACATGATTGAATGGGCGAATGGATGAATGAATGACTTGGTTTTCCAAAAGTGCCATGCTTGTGTTTCTAAGCTTGCTGTTTTTGTTTTAGACATTTTTTTCTGTCTTTCTTTTTTGGGGGACAGAGTCTCACTCTGTTGCCCAGGCTGGAGTGTAGTGATGTGATCTCAACTCACTGGCAACCTCCACCTCCTGGGTTCAAGCAATTCTCCTGCCCCAGCCTCTCGAGTAGCTGGGACTATAGGCATGTGCCACCATGCCTGGCTCTTTTTCTGTATTTTTAGTAGAGACGGGGTTTCGCCATGTTGACCAGGCTGGTCTTGAACTCCTGGCCTCAAGTGATCTGCCCACATCAGCCTCCCAAAGAGCTGGCATCACAGGCGTGAGCCACCACGCCCAGCCTGTTTTAGACTTTGAGTCATGTACCTTATTCTGCGAGACTCACGGGAATGTTGGTATGCTACTGATAAAAGCCAAGCTACTAAACTGTCTTTGTATTGTGAGTATATTCTAAGAAAAAATAGTATTTTCTTTATTCAGGACACATGCCATTAACTAGTGCATGTGTGTGTGTTGTGTATTCTGGGCCACTGAGAACATGGAGGTGAAGACAGGATCTTCCTGTACTTTACAGTCAGGAGACAAACATGCAGCCAGTTATGGTCCAGTTAATAATGAGTGCCTGTGGGTTGGATGCTGTGGCTCATGCCTGTAATCCCAAGATTTTGGGAGGCCAAGGTGGGTGGGTCACTTGAGGTCAGGAGTTTGAGACCAGCCTGGCCAACATGGCAAAACCCTGTCTCTACAAAATATACAAAAATTAGCCAGGCGTGGTGACACACACCTGTAGTCGCAGCTACTCAAAAGGCTGAGGCAGGAGAATTGCTTGAACCCGGGAGGCGGAGGCTGTAGTGAGCTGAAATCGCACCACTGCACTCCAGCCTGGGTGACAGAATGAGACCCTGTCTCAATCATCATCATCATCATCATCATCATCACCATCATCATCATCATCGCCTATTCACAAGGAGCCAGGGAAGACTTTGAAGAGGAAGTACTTACACAGAGACCTGAGGGAGGAGTTTGCTAGAGGCACAAATCCAGGCCAGTTTAGGGGATGGGTGGAAAGGGAGGGGAGGAAAAAGAGTACATGACTCTAAGTGATGTATTCCAAGGACAGACTTGGAGAAGACGGTACAGAGTGTGGCTACAGATGGCTGCTGTAAAGCTAGACTGTGGGCTGGTGGAGCCATCCGGGGCTAGCCATGCCCCCAAAGACTTCTGAGTAGGAAGTGATGGGCCGGAACCTGCACTTGAGGAGGAGCGCTCTGGCAGCTAGTTAAAGATGTGCAGAAAGAGCTGAGACCCGAGGCCAGTGGAACCCTCCAGGCTGACTTCAGGGTGGAATCAGGTCAGAGTTGATTCATTCTCCACTCACTCAATACCAGCAAGGAGTTTTCATCTCTAAGAAGCCCTGAAGGGATTAGTTTGTGTGTGTGTGTGTGTGTGTGTGTGTGTGTGTGTGTGTGTGTGTATGTAAAATACAGAATATACTTATATATAAAATATATAAAGATATATAATATATATAAAACTAATGATATGATATATATATAATTAATGTTTTGATATTATATATATGTGTGTGTATATATATCAGCCTCCTTTATATGGGTACTTACGGAAATAGAATGTGAAGGGATGGGTTAAACCTGCCAGCCTTGACGGGGTCACTGGGAACAGTTCTTGGGTGCCTGCTGAATGAGATCTGGTTCATGGCATGGCCCTGGCTTCAAGAACGGGGTCTAGAGGAAAGAGTCAGGGCAGGCGGGGGTGGGAGTGGCAGCCCTGGCTTTAACACACACTTCTCACAACTGGGAAACATCAGCAGAATACCCAATTTAAAGCTGTTCATGTTACACTAACCTCTGGGATGCTTTTAACTGGGCCTTGGCACGTCACTCTTTTGCCACGCAAACTGTCCTTCTGTCAGCAAAGGCCAGTTAACAGCTTCCGAAAGAAGCGAAGTCCTCATGGGAACAGGCTTCCCTGAAACCAAAGAAACATTAAAGAAAAAAAGACAGAAAGAAGCATGTGTTGTCGGCCTTGTCACTTCATAGCTATATTTCCAAAGGTTGCTTTTTCCCCCTTTCTTTTCACTATATTGAATTTTGTAGCAATTGTATCCCTTTATATTATCTTTGTTTCCTAAATTTTTAATTGTATAAAATACTGATTATATGATGTCTCTAGCTCTTAAGAAAAAAAAATACAAAATAGGGGTAAGTCAAAAGACTGTGGAGAGGAAGGATTAGTCAGTAAACAGTGCCATAGCAATTGATTACCTATGTGGAAAAAATAAATTCTCACCTCAGTCCTTAAACCTAAAGTAATTCCAGATGGACTGAAGAGTTAAATGCTAAGGGAAAATTTAGAGGACTTTCCTGGGATAAAAGCGGTAGAAACCATCATGGAAGAAATTATTTGTCTATGTAATTATTTAGACCTTCTCTTTGCTCAGAAATTCAAAGAAAATTAAGTATAAATTATTTTCAAAACACTGCAAAGGCTGGATATTCTTTGCATATCATCAGTGATTGCTTATAAACCAGTAAAAATTACTAACACTCATTTTTAAAGTGGGCTAAGAATATGAATAGACCATTTGTCTATTACATAAGTACAGTCAAGAAACATATGACAAAATGTTCAACCTTAGTCCTGATCAGAATAAAAATAAAAGTAAAATAGATACAATTTTAAAGCTACTAACTTGACTACAAGGAGTAGTGCTGGTGAGGGGCAGGGAGGCCAGAATTGTGGTGGATGGCTGGGGCTGGGGAGTGTAAAGAGTCTCCATCCTTCCTCTATTCATTATACTAACATATTTATGATATATGTATTTATTGTCTTGAAATATTTATAACCTTTGTCTCTGAATTCTACATTTAGGAACTATAGATATAAATTATTGACCTGTATGATTATATTACTTAATGGTAGTAGAGTAGTTAAATATATAATAGTATGGGAAATTCATCAAGTATCGTTAAAAGGTATTTTTTCTAAGAATATTTAAAGAATATTCTGGATTTGTGCCTTTAAAGCATCATTAAGAGATACCTTTTTCTAAGAATATTTAAAGGAAAATGGCATCAAATAATGTTCACTTTTAAGAAACACAAAAGAATACTGTATAGTCATCCTAATTGTATTTAAAAAGGGAATATATGTGCTTCTGTGTGTAAGAACCTACAATGTTAAATCTTCCAATGGTGGTGGCATTTATTTTAATCCCTTTCTCCATTTTTAAAATTTTCTGTTTCGTATATTAGCTTTATAATCAGGAAAAAAGTTTTTTGAAAAGAAAGCTCTTACTAAATTTGAATTAGGGTGATTGAGTTAACTTAGAATGATTTCTCCAGGCTTTTCAACTTATCATGTAAACATGTTGAAGAATTATAGAATTGTATTGCTGAAATCAAATGGCAGTGTCTCCTCCCTTGGATTTGTTCATTGATCTCTGCTTTGCTCTGTTCCAGCTGACTGCCTGCATCCACGGGTCTGCAGCGATGCTCTACCCCATGTACTGGCAGCACGTGTACATCCCCGTGCTGCCGCCACATCTGCTGGACTACTGCTGGTAAGGTGGCTGGCCCTGTCCTCTGCTTCTCCTTTGCCCTGAACTGACTGGGCATGTTAGGTGTGTCACTTGTTAATGCAGTTGGTGACTCTACATTAAAAATACTAACTTGATCCAGCCTGGACAAAGTAGTGAGAATCCATCTGTACCAAAAAAAAAAAAAAAAAAAAAAAAAAAAAAGTCAGGCATTGTGGCACATACCTGTAGTCCCAGCTACTCAGGAGGCTGAGTTGGGAGGATCATTTGAGCCAGAGAGGTCGAGGCTATAGTGAGCTCTAATTGTGCCACTGCACTCCATCCTGGGCAACAGAGTGAGACTCTGTCTCAAAAATAATAATAATAATAAAAATACTAACTTCAAAGTGGCATGGATTTAAGACCACCTGATTGCATGGCCCTTTCATTTCCAGTTTTCTTATATGTCATGACAGAGTACAAGAGAGTAGGTAGTCATTTTTCCCATTTCTCAGTTTGGGGGAAACAATGCACCAAGAGGTTGCATGTTTGTTTGTTTGTTTTTTCCTAAAACAAATTGTAAACTGGGGACAGAAACAATTGAGATCTCCAAGACCTTCAAGTTTCAGCCATGCCCTGGCACATTCCTTAAGACTCGTGCTCACTGTGGTTTGGGAGCACAAGCCAGATGGCACTAAACCGTCTGAAGTTCTTTGAGGAGAATTGCACCGTTCAGTGAAACAGACTTTAGTAGAAGGAAGAAACAAAGGTTTTGGCGACAGCCCTGCCATCTTGGGCAAGTCACTTGGCTTTAAGACTTTGTTTACTTATCTGTAAAAGGAAGTTGTTCAATACATAATCATAAAGATGAAACGAGGTAACATATGAAAGGACCCCATGTAGAAAAGCTGGCTCATGGTGGGTGCTCAGAAAATGTTCCCACAGACATATCATTGTCCTCACTATCTGTCTTCAATAGATTACCAAAACAGACTGTCTTTGTGACCGACTTGGTTCCCTTTTCCTCATGAATAATTTCTTTCTCTAGTGTAATGCAGTTAGACATTGTCTCCAAACAGTTCAAGTCAACAGAAGTCCATAAGGGGGCATGGTACACAGAGAGGGAAAGGCACTAACTGCATGCCAAATATTGAGAGCTTCAGGAGAAGGGAACCCATTTGAGGGTCATAGCCCTGTTGCTTAAGGACAGATGACATGGGACACTGACCACTGGTTCAGAGTGATTGAGTCCAGGTCAGTCATACTTTTACTGGGATCTCCAGCCCATTTTGCCGTCATCTCACTGGAAAGGTTCACTCAGGTAGCCAGATTGTCCAAGGAGCTTAAAGGCATTCCACAGTCACTCCTGATTGGAACGTGTTGGGCTCACCCTCTTCCCAAGAAGCCATGGAGATAACAAGGACGTAACTCAGGGCCATCATGTGAAAATCAGTGGCGCTCTCTCGTGCATAGCAGTAAGTGAATGGGCCTGATTCTTTCTTAATTATACGTCTTTCTTATCAAGGTAGTCATCTTATTCATGCCTTTCTCCCACTTCTTGTGAGATTAAGGGGCAATATGTTTTCTACCAAGTGGAATATGGAATCCTGGCTAATTTTGAATTTCTTCTTGATTCATCGATGGTTGAACCCCACATTTTTTCACTTTGTCTCTTCATACTTTGGTTTATTTTGGAAACTATTTTCAGTTAATGATGACGTCCAGGTACTGCTGGTCTAGATTTTTGTGTTCATCCCTTCTTGAGTGGGTAGGAGATAAAGTAATGTTTGCAGATAGGAAAGAATAAGGATGTAAACCCCTTATAACAGATTCACCATGTGACGTTAAATGTTTGCATTTGCTGTGTTCCTCAGGGAGTGTTTTCAAACCCTGGAGCCCATCCCAGACCCCTCCCCTGTATCCAGGTCTCCAGCCTCTCTCCTTCCATTGGAGACTCTAGGGAATGCTGGACTCTGCCCTAGTGAGGCTGCTCCTTCTGCTCCCGGACTCCAAAGGGAAGATTGTTAGACTCCTGTCCCCACTGCCATGGTCTGGTGTGAGCTCTGCCCTGTCATCTGGCTGCTAGCACAGCCCCTAGGAACCTTCCTCCCTGCCGTGTCACTGTCATCTGCTTGTCTCTGGGATCTTCATCATCTGTTGGTTGAGATGTCCACATCCCCTTCCCATCTTATTCTCTGTTGTCTTCAGTGGCTTCAGAATCCACGTTACTGGCCTCCTCTTATTCCCACTGAGATCACATTTGCACTGTTTTGTCATCTATAGTGAGATTACTCCCTCAGAGATGCCATGGAGTAGCACAAACAAGAATAGGATGGGGCTAAGAGGAGGACGCCTGAGTCCCTGTCTCCGCTCCATTACTGCCTGGCTGTGTAGCTTAGAGCAAGCACCTTTGCGTCTCTGAATCTCTTCTCTGTTGAGGGCTGAAAATACTGCAACTTGTTCTTTAAACTGTTTCTAGGATGAAATAAAATAACGTATGTGCTAATGCACTTTATAGACTGAAAAGCGCTGTCAGCCACCCAGCAGGGTGACACCTGTGTCATTAACCGTCTGAAGCTCACTCAGCCCCCTCTGGTTTCCTGCTGGCCTCCTTGCTTTGGGTCTTTGTGAGCTTTTTCTTTCTTTTTCTTTTTCTTTTTTTTTTTTTGAGACAGAGTGTCACTCTGTCACCCAAGCTGGAGTGCAGTGGCGCAATCTCGGCTCACTGCAACCTCCACCTCCCAGGTTCAAGCGATTCTCCTGCCTCAGCCTCCCGAGTACCTGGAATTACAGGCGCGTGTGACCACGCCTGGCTAATTTTTTGTAATTTTAGTAGAGACAGGATTTCCCTGTGTTGGCCAGCATGGTCTTGATCTCCTGACCCTGTGATCCACCTGTCTCAGCCTCCCGAAGTGCTGCGATTACAGGCATGAGCCACTGTGCCTGGTGTCGTGAGCTTTTTCGGTAGAGCAGATGTTTCCCGATGCTGGCCATGTCTCAGGCACTGCACTAAGTGCTGGAAGACAGGGATGAGAGTCAGTTTCCAGCAGAAGGGACTCAAACAATTGGGTGTCGAAGACACAGGCACATAGGCCAGAACTGCTCCTGGGTTTTTCACCAGTTCCTTGCAGGCTCTTGCTTCCCTGGCCTTGCCACTGACCCTGGGCACCCCTACCATTTTCTTATCTACTCCTTGTCTGGAAGATACTGCTGGTGAAAGTCTGAGAGCCTTTGCAGAGAGGACCTGCTAGAGAGTGGTACTGACTAACCTTAGCTTGCCCTCGTCCTCTGCAGTCACCCCTGAGCCCTCACTCTTCCCACCATGCAGCAGGCTCAGGGATGGGAATGCATTGTTACGTCTGGTGAGAAGAGAGGGACATAGGGTCTGTGTTCCCACAGCTGCCCTCCTTCTCATCCAAGGCTGGTTACTTGCTGCCTGCTTGCCTCTTCCTCTCCTACCATTCCTGAGGGAGGAAGAGCAGTCTGTCCAAAGCCATTGACTTCACCTGGGCCTGGGTGCTGTCTCCTGAGGATTCTCTGGGACCCATCTAGATCTCTGTTCTCTTGGGTACCATTAAACACCCCTTTCTGCTGCCTCTCCTCTCCTGCACATGTGCTTAGGTGCCCCATTCCTCAGATTTGACCTTTCCTTAAACTCCCTGTGCTTGAGCTTCTGAGCCAATGCTCTTGGTTTCTTCTCACTGCCATATATCTTCAAGGAAAGGACCAAAAGGACCCTGTTTACTATCCAGTAGTGTTTGTTGTTCAAATGAAAACTTGAGGGACTGGGCAGAGGCAGACACGGACGCTCAGAGAGGAGGAAGGAGACGAGGGGAACTAGAGGGGAGGAGAAGGAACAAAACACACATCCAAGGAAGATGGAAGGGAGAGAGAGAGCAAGAAAAAGCAGAAGGTAGAAAGGAGACACACATGCCTTGAGACAGAGTCCTGGAGTGACATCCAGCCCCCTTAGCACTTTGAACCTGCTGCCATCCCCTCTCCCCCCAGACGCACAGTACGCTCACAGGAATAGACCCCCACATAGACATGCCTGCCTTCATAGACATAGGTCCCTTCCCCACAGACATGTCTCAGGGTCTTCCACAGGGAGAGACACCCCCAACCCTGCCCCCACCACAATACACATGATAGGTTAGATGAGGTTAGATGTGTGCTCTAAAAGGTAGCCACAGGTCGAATGCGGTAGCTTATGCCTGTAATCTCAGCACTTTGGGAGGCCAAGGCAGGAGGATCACTTGAGCCTAGGAGTTTGAGACCAGCCTGGGCAAATCATGAGATTCCCATCTACACAGAAAATTAAAAAAAAAAAAAAAAAATAGCTAGTCATAGTGGCACACAACTGTAGTCCCAGCTACGCAGGTGGTTGAGGTGGGAGGATCGCTCGATCCCAGGAGGTAGAGGCTACATGAGCCACAGTCGAGCCACTGCCCTCTGGTCTGGGTGACAGAGTGAGACCCTGTCTCACGGTTCCCCCTGGAAGAGATTCACCAGTGGGTTTTCATGCTGTGCTTCAGGGAGGAATACCCAGGGATTGGTAGAGCTGGGAGGATCAATATAGTTCGTCTGCCAAGTAGTAGTACAATTTTATTTTTTAATATTTATTTTATTTTATTTTATTTTTTGAGACAAGGTCTTGCTTTGTCGCCCAGGCTGGAATGCAGTGGCACAATCTCGGCTCACTGCAACCTCAGCTCCCTGGGTTCAAGCGATTCTCCTTCCTCAGCCTCCTTAGTAGCTGGAATCACAGGTGCATACCACCACACCTGGCTAATTTTTGTATTTTTAGTAGACAGGGTTTCACCATGTTGGCCAGGCTGGTCTCTAACTCCTGACTTCAGGTGATCCACCTGCCTCAGCCTCCCAAAGTACTGAGATTACAGGCACGAGCTACTGTGTGTGACCCAACTTTAGCTTTCTATTATTTGAAAAGTTTTGGTTGCTAAATTGTTAGCTAGTTTAAAACAGGCAGTTTACATTCCTGGAACTGTGGAGGGGAAAATGCTCTGTCACTAACATCAGTGACGAAGATAGCTGCCATTGTTGAACACTGGGCTATCTCCTTTACATCTGTGATGGCATTGAATTCTGCCAACAACCCTACACGGCAGATACTATTAGCCCCATTTCACAGATGATTAGTAAGCCAAGGCCCCAAGAGCTTTAGTAACTTTCCCTGATATAGGCATTATGTATTATACTATACGATCAAATTTTTCTTAAGAGAATTGTATGGACACATAATACACAAAAAATCGGATGTATATATTTATACTTATAGAGAGGCAGAAATCTGGAAAGAAATACACCAAAATGTTTAACAGAGACCCATTATGGGGAGGTGGGAGAGGATTTCTGCATGCTTTTTATTTTCCATATTTTCAAATATTTCTACAATGAAAAAGTATGGTTTTTATAATTAAAAGCTTTATTTTCACAAATCAGTGTTTATTCTAGACAATTGTTCTTTCCAGCTGCCATGCATTTCTCCCTTCATGTTTTCTTGGAGATACATTAGATGTTTTATTTTCCCATGAAAGCTGATCCAAGATCATTTTTCAACCTTCTCTAACTCTAGCACTTTGAAAAACTGTTACCAGCCTGACCAAGGGCAATGATGTTGGCAGGTCTAACTTAGAAGAGAAGACTTGGCAAGGAAGGCTGCTAAGTCCTTGTCATCCTAAATTTCCACTGCAGAAAATTAAAGATGACATTTGTATTTACTGGTGCCTGAGTGGGTTTTGAGAGGAGGCACCATCTTGGAAGTTTCTGTTTCTGTAATAGCAGTCTTTCTCCTGGTCCCTTGTTTCTGTGAAAGAACTTTTTGACATATGACCAAAGGATGATTACAGGCTGGTGGGGGATTGGTGTCTGTTTGTTAACTGTAAGGTGTAAGAATGATGAAATGAAAGACTCCAAGAGAAAAAACACATCCCCCATAATGAAGGGTTGATTTGAGCACCCTCAACCACTACCACTGCTTTGGTCAGAGGCTACAAATGTCATGAAATTTGAGTCAATGCTAATAACTTCATTCTCTTATGCCTAGTAACGTTCACCACCATTGAGTTTAATCCTTGGTGGTAAGAGCCAGCAGGGATAACTAGCATTTTAAGTAAAGTGCTAGGGGCCTGAAACATGTAAATTTGAAGGAGGTTTGCTCCTCTGCAGATGATTTAAATGTTAAGTATGTCCCCATGCAGAGGATACACAAAATGGAATCTGAAAACTATTATCTCCTGTAGAAATGAACTCTCAATTTACTCACTGCACAGGAAGGGCGGATTCTAGTCATTTTCACTGCCAGCAGGTGCCCTTTCTATGCATAATAGACTTCACAAGTGTAATTAACACATGAGGACCACTGCTGCCAGTTTTTCTTCAGGTACATGCTGCTAGGAGTTTTCAGGACAACAGTGTAGGCCATAAGAGCTTTTTACATGGCGCCTGAAGATGAAGTCTTCATTGACTTCTGGACAAAAAACATGTTAAATGGGGCTGAGCCCAGACCCTGCTGTTGGTATCACAGGTCACAGTCATTGAGTCCAGAAACCCCAAAAGCTGTATTGCAGCCTTTAGTAGACCAGAGGCCATGACAGCAAAGCTCTAGTTTGCATGCAGTTAATAAATGAAAAGTAGGATACTGAAAACCCTACAATTATGTGGAGAACTAATTGCACATTCACAAATACAACAAACAATCATCTGAGTTAACTTTAATTAGAGCTATAATCACAGATTTTAATTATCTGAAAAAAAAATCAGTTTAGTCCAAATGGGCTGCCCTAGATATTCCTCGAATTATTTTTGTGTGTGTCCCTTCCTATTTTTGGGGTGGACAATAGTATGGAAAGTGCCTAGGTTTTGGATTTAGGCAGACCTGGATTCAAATGTTAGTCTTATCTCTTATTAACTATGTAACCATTAAAAATCTGTTTCACCTCTCTGATCTGCAATGTCTTTTTCTGTAAAATGGGTATAACTTACCTACTTTGAAAAGTGGCTATAGCAATTAGAGTTATTAGTCAAGTGGCACCTAGGGGCCATTAGTAAATATTGATTGCTTTTTTCACCATTATTATAAACATGGGACATGGATTTCAGTTTCTGGAAGGTTTAACTCACATTAAACATTATTCTTACTTCTGCTGCCTTGAGAGCTCAGGGGAAAACTTTATAATTCATCTTCTCTTTTTATCCCTCAGATTGTTTTTATTTTGATTTTTTTTTTTTATTTAACTTGAGTTATTGTATGGTTGTTTTCATTTGCAGCTGTGGCATAAGAATGAAAAGAAAAGAAACAAAAGCAGATGGCAGAGAAAACGAAAGGAGTAAGACATTTCCAGCCCTTATGAATATTTAAAAACATGTGCTGCTGGTTCCTTTCTACTTTAGATCTATGCCATTCCCTTGACTTTGAAAGTGAAAACGAGAATGTTCCCTACCTTAGCTGATGGTGGCCTTGACCTTGGCCAGTGTTGGGAAAGCCTTCCTGTTTCTGGGAGAAAAGGATTAACTTGCTAATGAGAATCAGCATTCCCTTTCATAATAATCACCATCTATTGAGTACTGTGTATGTGACAAGCTCTTTATAAACATTATCGCAAATCTTCAAAATCAAGCTGCAAGATAAATATTTTTAGCTCCATTGTATGTATTAGAAAATCCAAGCTCAGAGAGGTTTAATGACTTACCTACTGTCACACAGCCAAGAAATAGTGGAGCCTGCCCTTGAAATCCAAGGCCATCTGATATTAAAACTTTCCTTACTAATATCCTCCGAAGTGTTAGAGAATAAATTGTACCCATCACCAAGATTTTGTGAAAAAATTCTTCATGTCGGATTCTTGATGACTTGCTAATTGTAGACGTATGTTGTCATTCATTAATTATTCATTTATTCAGCAAATATTGATAGAGCACTTATTATGTACCAGGCACTATGCTAATTAAATTGTGCTAAGAAAAGGTCCCAGTAGAAACCATATGGTATTTCCCATGTAAATTTCTTTTTCCCCCTTCCTCCTTCAGAAGTAGTCCTAAATAGGGACCACAAATCAATTCCCAACTTGAATCGTGTATTTGGTTTATTCTAGGCAATTATTAACACACATTTGTGATAAAATATTTTCAAAGCAGATCAAGACAAGCTCATGCTTTCCCCCCAAAGGACAGTCAGGTCAAAAGCCAAGTTAGTAGCTAGCTCCTGATGCTTTTTGAGGGCATTGTTGAACTGAGAAGTCAAATAGGATATGTACAGTGAAGGTTTGGATTTTGCATTTGACTTTGTAAAATGCCTCATATTTTTTGGCATTTCCAGATGACTCTGGAACCATTCTTCCTCTCAGAGTGGGGATGCTCAGATCTCTCTGAAAGATGCTAGTTTCAGGCCTTTTGTGTGCTCTATGTAGGGTTCTGAATCAGCCCCTACATGGTGCATCACATATTCCATGTAGGATTTTCAACAAAAGGTGCACAGTCCATAGAGGTGATGGGGCACCAGTCTGGACACAACTCTGAAGTAACATCCAGTTAATCAGATCTGCGCCCATTCTAGTCACTGTCTTCATTGATGCCATGAAATGTTGCATAGGAAATAGATCAATGCTAGATTAAGTGGAATTGTTGGTATTCTTGATGGCAGAGACAGAACTCAAATAAAGTGTGGTTCAGCGGAAACAGAAAAGTGTGGCCCTCACCTGGCTTCCCCGTTGACTAGATTGGCGGTCACTGAGCCAGCCTTTTCAGATGGAGGTGAATAGTGATTACTACTGACACAAAGCAGGTGCTCTGTAAATAGTAGATACTATCTTTATGTTATTCATAGCTATATAGATGTATATATAGTCAGTATATATTAATGTATCTCTGGTGCTAAGAATTTCAACTGAGGTCAGGTGTGGTGGCTCACACTTGTAATCCCAGGACTTTGGGAGGCTGAGGGGGCAGATCACTTGAGGCTAAGAGTTTAAGACCAGCCTGGGCAACATAGTGAAACCCCATCTGTACTAAAAATAGAAAAAAAATAGCTAGGCATGGTGGTGCATGCCTATAATCCCAGCTACTCAGGAGGCTGAAGCATGAGAATTGCTTAAACCTGCACTCCAGCCTGGGCAATAGAGAAAGACCCTGTCTTCAAAAAAAAAAAAAAAAGAATTTCAACTGAATATTTTTTGCATCATCTAAATGTATAGACTTAACACAGAGAATGGAAGTGGAGTAGTTGGATAGTTGTGGCCAAAATCTCTTATATATGCCAAACTCTAGACTTTCTAGCTTTTGTTAAAGATTAGGTTCCAGTAAGTAAGCAAAAGCTGTATGTCATTGCCATTTTGCAGCAAGTGCTTATGAGTACTTACTATATTCCTGGCAGTGGGCATAGGAAGATAGGTGCACATAGGTGGTTCTAGATCTGAGGAGACACTACTTCACCAAAGAACTCAAGCATCCAGTAAAGATTGGGAGAATGTATATATATATATATATATTTAAGCTAAGAAGCAGCAAGGCGCCAAGAGTGGAATGGTGCCACTGTGACAGAGCTCATCTGGGAGGGGCGGGAGGGGATAAGGACCAGGAATTTAGTTTCAGACAGAAGAGGAAGGGAAGTTGGGCTGTGGTGGGACTGATGGTTAGGAAATGCGCGCACGCACACCTACACACACACAGAAATGTGTGTTGGTTTAATGATCAGAAATCATAGATTGCTAGTTAGGTAATTCCTCAACTGAGATTTGGCTAAACTTGACCCTGAGGCTTGAACAGAGAGGCCAAGTGAGAGAAAAGAGTTCAGATTTGGAAGTCATAAAGTCTAGGGTCCAAATCCTAGACTCTGGTCCTACTAAAGATGTGACTTTCAGTGAGTCACATAACCTGCCTGAGCCTCAGTGTCTTCATTTGTGAAGTCATTGCCAGGGAGGTAGCTAAAAGCACTGCTCTACATGAGGAGCCTAGCACCAAGTAGGCAGCTGGAAAAGTGTTGTGAGGTGATAACAGTCACTGAGTCCTACGTTGAGCTGCACCTTCGTTTCCTTGAGCAGCACCCAAGACTGAATGTGCCAAGAGCCTTGTGGGGAAGCTTTGGACAATGTCTTTTTTCCTTTTTTTCTCTCTTGTTTTTTCTTTCTTTTTTTTTTTAGATGGAGTCGTACTCTGTCACCCAGGCTGGAGTGCAGCGCTGCGATCTCAGCTCACTGCAACTTCTGCCTCCTGGGTTCAAGCAATTCTCCTGCCTCAGCCTCCCGAGTAGCTGAGATTACAGGTGTGCACCACCACACCCAGCTAATTTTTTGTATTTTTATTAGAGAAGGGGTTTCACTATGTTGATCAGGCTGGTCTGAAACTCCTGACCTCAAATTATCTGCCCACCTTGGCCTCCCAAAGTGCTGGGATTACAGGTGTGAGCCACCATGCCTAGACTGGACAATTTTGGTGTGAACTATTTTCCAGGTGGAAAAATGAGGTAAAGAAGAGACTGGGCCCTTTGTATTATCTATGTTACAAATTCTGTGGGGATCTCTGTCTCTATACTGTATACTCTATAGAGAAACTGTCTTTTCAAGTTCTCTGCTAGATTTTTTTAAGTTGAAATACAATTCACATACCACAAAGTTCACCCTTTTAAAAGTATACAGTTCTGGCCAGAGCTGCAGTGGCTCACACCTGTAATGCCAGCACTTTGGGAGGCAGGCATATTGCTTGAGCCCAGGACTTCGAGACCAATCCTGGGCAACATGGCAAAGTCATGTCTCTGTAAAAAAAAAAAAAAAAAAATACAAAAATTAGCCAGCTGTGGTGGTGTGTGCCTGTAGTCCCAGCTCCCTGCGAGGCTGAAGTAGGAGAATCACCTAAGCCTGGAAAGTTGAGGCTGCAATGATCTCACACCATTGCATTCCAACCTGGTCGATGAGAATGAGACTCTGTCTCAATCAATCAATCAATCTATGTATAAAGATCAGTGGTTTGTAGTATATTCCAACTATCTAATTCACTATCCATCTAATAGATGTATAACCACTAATTCCAGATACATTAGATTTTTAATACATTCTACATTGTTAGTGAAGTAACATATCCTTATTATAAAAAACTTTTTTACGCTGGGTGTGGTGGCTCATGTCTGTAATTCCAGCGCTTTGGGAGACCCAAGCGGGTGGATCATCTGAGATCAGGAGTTCAAGACCAGCCTGGCTTACATGGTGAGACCCCATCTGTACTAAAAATGCAAAAATTAGCCGGGCGTGGTGATGTGTGCCTATAATCCCAGCTACTCCGAGGCCAAGGCAGGAAAATCACTTGAACCTGAGAGGCGGAAGTTGCAATGAGCTGAGATTGCGTCACTGCACTCCAGCCTAGGTGATAGAGCGAGACTCCATCTCAAAATAATAATAATAGTAATAATAATAAGCTTTTTCAGCCTTTCAAAGTACATATAGCAAAAAGCAAAAGGTCTGTAAAAATGGGTAGTCTGTGTAGATGGTTGCCATTCAGCCTTTATCCCTGTCCCTGTAGAGGCAGCCCGGAAGGCACCGATGCCAGGAGTACAGCGGGACAGCTCTCACTGGCCTCAGCAGTGTCACTCCCAGCGTTACTGAGACTTACAGGGTTAAAGAAGACAAGATGTCCCTTTAACACAGGAGTGACCCTTCCTGGATTAGGGGAATGGTGCTTGTTGGCTCAGCCACCAGCCCTTTGGGGAGCTCTCTGGACCACAACCTAATCACCTCTTGGCTACTGTATCTGCCTCTAGCCTCTGGACCTGCCCTGCTGCTCCCATCTTCCCCAGCTCCCTCCTACTGATGTTGGGAGGGGCAACAGCCTGCCTCCCCTGCCCCAGTTTCTGCTGCCCTCCGTGCAACGTTGCTGGCCCCGACTTCTGCCTACCTGCCTGAGCATTGGCCTGGTTTTCCATTTCTCATGACACATTTTGTATGTAAGTGACACATTCCTCACTCCTCCCCGATTTGGAGCCTGGCTTGAACCCAACACTTAGAAAACACTGGACGTTCTGGGGCACAGTATAGGGGTCTCTGTAGCAACAACACTCTAGATATGTTCCTAGAAGCCATAGGTCACCTGTAAGGTAGGGGCCACAGACCAAGTAACATCAGGATCACAGGAAGCTTCAGCAGTGAAGCAAGTGACCTCAAGGCAGGACTTCTGGAGATAGTGTGCCTCTTTTAGGTGCCTCTTTTAGTGTGCACCAAGGACAGTATGTACAGCACCAGCACAGTGATAGGCTCTGAGTGACCTCTCAACAAGTGCAGGTTCGTCTTCCATTTAAAACACGCGATGGATGGAAAGGCAAGGCTGAAAAGGTAATTGGATGTATGCATCTTGGCACATGGGATGAGTTCTGGAAAAACAGCAAGAGAGAATCTCCTGTTATTACCAGTTGCACTATTTTTTATACTTTCTTTTCTGTCACTTTCTCTTCATTTATTTCTCCATAAACCTCTTTCTTTCTTTCTTTCTTTCTTTTTTTTTTTTTTTTTGTGGCTCATTCATTTGTGTGTTTCCACAGGCTCTCATGGGCTGTTTGTGGCTTACAACTTGAGACTTCCTTTCCGTGTCTGGCTTTAGCTGTTATGGTTCTCATTGAATTTTCTGTGGCAACAGAGAGCCCTGTCTCCTGACCTTTCCTCTGTGATTAACTTCTCCTGCTGCAGTGGCCTTAGTCATGGAGCCCTTCCTGATGTTTTCCGAGTCTGTCACCTTCCGGTAGGCCGAGGAGGCACAAAAGGGCGGGCTACCCCAGGCTTTGATGTTGACCTCTCCAGATTTTTGTCCAGGCATTATCTTTGTAACTCTCGTGTTCATTTCTGTTGGGTCTAGTGGCTTGGGGCTCTAGAAGGCATCTCCGCCACCCCCACCCGCATAGGTTACCCCAGGAAGCCACAGAGCCACACTCAGAAGGGCATTGTCCTCCCTCTCCCAGTCACTGATCAGCTCCAGTGATACACATGTCTTGCATTAGCAAACCATCTCCAGTGCCCACTGGACATCGATGCACGCTGAGCTCACCTCTGCTGTGGCGGGGCCCCGTGCTCTTACTGCTGAAACCACAAATGGAAACTAGGCCATCTCTGCCTTCTCTCCTAATCCAGAATTGTTCCTGGTCTCCTCATGGATCCTCATCCTCTGTTGTTGCTCATAAATCGGAGAGGGCTGGGTTGGAAACCAGGAAAGACGTTAAATACTCTTTTCCCCTAAAAAGAAAAAGCTTGCCTACCTCATGGCAGTTACCCCATACTTTCTACTTCTCACCAGCTGTGACCTTTGTCAAGTCACTTAACCTCTTTGAGCCATGGGTTCCTCTGTGAATTATGGAGACCCACCTTTCAAGATTGCTGCAGAGATGAAACGAGGTCATCTCAGGCCCTTCTGTTGTGTACTCGACAACACCCTGTGCATCTCCTTGTAGCGATTTGCATGTGTACAATGTGCTTATTTGATCTGCTGTTAACTGTGAGCTTCACATGGGGACCAGATCTATTTTTCTCTCCTCTTGCCCCAGCCCAGCATGGTGCCTGATATTAGTGATACCTGTTGACTGACTGACTGACTGACCTGTGGAAAACACTTTTCCCTCCTCAGGAGCCTTTTGAAAATTCAAGCTCCTGGGTGGCTGGTTCATTTTTCTCCTGTGGACACCACAAAACACCTTACAATCTTGTTTCTGTCTTTGGGTTGGTGGCCAGAGTGTTCAGAGCCAAACCTGTGACCATCCCAGCAGGTGCCCCAGCATGAAATGGAAACACTAACCTTGCCACAGCTTCCTTTTCTTCCCCCCTTGGCTCCTATTTCTTTTCATACTTTTGTTGCTATGTTGAAAATATTCATAAAAATTGCCTTAAATCCTGCTTAGAACAGAAAAGAGTATCAGTCAATTCCAGCTAGTAAGGCAAATATAGTTTTATTCTGGCTATGAACCCACTAGCATTTTACTTTTTTAGCTATAATTATCAAGTAACCATTTTTTGTGAACTGTAGCATAATGGTTAAGAGAAGTCACTAGCAAGTAAGAGTAGTGTAAGAGACTTGGAAGTAGAAGGATTTGGGCTGGAATCACGATTAACAGCGTGACCATGGGCACGTTTTTGAGAATACCTTTTTAAGTCTGTAAAATGGCCAGGCACAGTGGCTCACGCCCATAATCCCAGTTCTTTGGAAGGCCGAGACAGGTGGATTACCTGAGGTCAGGAGTTCGAGACCAGCCTGGCCAACATGGTGAAACCCTGTCTCTACTAAAAATACAAAAATCAGACAGGCGTGGTAGTGCACGCCTGTAATCCCAGCAACTCGAGAGGCTGAGGCAGGAGAATCACTTGAACCCAGGAGACAGGTTGCAGTGGGCGAGGATTGCACCAGTGCACACCAGCCTGGGCAACAGAGCAAGACTCTGTCTCAAAAAAAAAAAAAAGCTATAAAATGGATGATCTAAATTGGATCATTTGAGGATTAAATGAGATAAGGTGGCTAGAGCCTCCCATGCAGCCCTTGAAATGTGGCGTGTGCTCAGTAAACAGCAGCTCGACTGTTTTTATCATTCCTGCTCTGCACGTGGCACCATGGGAGGCTCTGGGAAACAGGATTCTGTGCTTCTGTGACTAACAATCTAGAATCACCCTTCAAATCAGCGCGTGCTTTATGCCAAATGAGTAACCCAGACAAAAGCCTCTACCAAGAGAGGTGTTAGCCACCACTGGGCAATCTGAGAGGCAGGCAGCAGGGCTTCAGTAGGACTTGGAGAAATAGTGAAGCTGAGGCCTGTGGGGCCACTGTGTGACTGAGATGAGCTCAGAGGCACTTTTGGGACCAGAAGCCTCCTGTAATGGAAAAGGTAGGGGAGGAGGATCTCAGACAGAATGTGGAAGCTCCTAGGTCTTGTCACAGCTGCAGGCTGGAGCAGGTTAGAGAAAACCACCTAACCTTCTTCCTCTGCAGGCTGTGGGAATGCTGATCTCCAGGAAATAAGAAGCTTACTTTATCCCTGTATCATGAACTTGGGTTCTAGTCCCAGTTCTGCCACTTACTAGCTGTGTGATGTCAGAGGAATGATTTAGCTTCTCCAATCTTAGTTTTTCCATCTGTGAAATGGTATTTCCGATAGTACCTACCTTATGCTGCTATGGTGAGAATATAATGAGAAAATGCCTTAGCCTAGTGCTGGCTCTTGGCAAATTTGCAGTCAGTGGTGGCTGCTCTTACTGGCTTCCTGTCCTACACTGGCCGTTACGTTGGCCTGAAGAGCAGCTGTCTCATCGCTCTCAGTAAGTCCAAAACTGTGATCATTCGCATTCTCCAGCAAGATATGTTCTCTGGTGTCCATTCTTGTTCTTTTTCCCACTCTCTTGTCCTTTAACCTGTCTAACAAAGCCAGGCTCATTATTTCGAGCAGAATTTCAAACCACAAGACAATCTGTGTTTATACGTTTGTGTCTTTTACAAAAAAAGAAAGAAAAGCTCACATAAGACCTCCTTCAGAGTTTTCCTTTCTGACTGTGGGATCCCCTTTGCCTGATCAGGGTATTTGGTTAATAAGGTGGTGGGCCTCTGAGAGGTAAGGTGGCACTGTGATGTGTATATTGTAACATGAATACCTATGTGTTTATATGAAAAATGGAAAAACAGTGATCTTTCCAAATCCCTGGGCTGCCCTGAGCTGTGTTCTTTCATGATGGCAGAGGTGTTGCCCACCTGGAGGTGAAGGGACCTCCTGCCTCTCCCTTCGTTTCCTCTCCCCTCCCACTTTGACTTGGGAAGCTGTTTTTGTTGTTGTTGTTGTTGTTGTTGTTGTTTTTTATTAGCCAGTGTTCCTTTATTTCACTGGACTCACTTCCAATTAGTAGCTGTTCACCTCAGGGGAACATGATTAAGAGAGCTCTGGTTATCTGGGGGAAAGGAATTAAACAAATTGTGGAAGTGCAGTAATAATGAACGAGGACTACAGGATCGCTTAATAAGTCTGCAGTTTCCGTATGCTTGTTTCTTCCTTGCTGTGAATGAGCTCATGCCGTCGGTCCTACCTGTTAGAGAAGTGCTCGGCATCACAGGGCTGGAACCAAGAGGACTGACGAATAGCCCTTTTGGTACCCCAGCGCTCTTTTCCTTTCAGCTTAAATACTGAGTATGTGCTGTGTGATATCATGCACAGAGGTTGGCCTCTCTGTTCAGCAGCCCTGCATCTGAAGTACAGCTTCACCGCTGACTAGCTGTGCGATCTTGGCAAATTACTTTTCTTTCTGAGCCTGTTTCCTAACCTGAAAATATGGATGATAGCACCACTTTGCAGAGTTCCCTTGAGCATTATGTCTGTAATGCATAAAAGTGACTGAATTATAGTAGCTCAATAAAAGTTCCTTTTCCTCTTAAGAGGATTCAAACTAAAGATATCTTCCAGGTAAAGGTTATTCTATTGTGTCTGCCTCAACACCCGCAACAGAGCCCTTTTCCTTTTCAGGGTAGAAAGAAAAGAGAGTCACTTTTACTCTCCCGTAATTGATGAAACTGATGAAATCAGATAGTGCAGCAATTCCCAGAGAATAAAAGCTTCGTACAGATACACCCCATTCTGCTATTCCAAGATGTACAGTAGCATCCTTACAATCACTGTCAGCCATACAGCAGTTGTGACATGGTTGTCATGACCCGCCCATGCGTAAGTTTGGTTATAACTATTAATATTATCACCGCTTTAATTTAATTATGTGCATTGTTGGTTCTACACATGTTTAATTGCCAGTTTAAAATGTCTTCACAATTGCACTAGGATTCAACACTGAAAGGTAAAGTCAGTATGAATGCTGAAGGGTGCCAGAGCAGAGAAGCAGAGTATATACATTTGCTGTTACTGAAGCATATATTTCCATTCATATTTTCTAGAACAGCAACAAGTAAGTTCTTTCTTGGACCTAAACAGGAAGATCACTTCTAGATGGATTTTGGTTTGGTTTTGTAACTGAGATACCCTTGGAAAAACATGGACGTTGATGCCTCTGAATCAGAAAAGGATTCAGATGAGTTGGATTCTGAACATGAAGAAGTTTTTTTAAAAAATAACTTAAGGCCGGGTGCGGTGGCTCATGCCTGTAATCCCAGCACTTTGGGAGGCCGGGGTGGGCGGATCATGAGGTCAGGAGATCGAGACCATCCTGGCTAACATAGTGAAACCCCATCTCTACTAAAAATACAAAAAATTAGCTGGGCGTGGTGGCGGGCGCCTGTAGTCCCAGCTACTTGGGAGGCTGAGGCAGGAGAATGGCATAAACCTGGGAGGTGGAGCTTGCAGTGAGCCAAGATCGCGCCACTGCACTCCAGCCTGGGCAACAGAGCAAGACTCCATCTCAAAAAAAAAAAAAAAAAATAGCTTACCCAGTTTATTTTGCTATGTTTTATTTTTAATGTATGCTCAAGAGTGATAAGAGGTTTTTAAAAATGTGTCCAAGTGATCAGAAAGTCATGAACCATTGTTTCCTTGATAGTTTTTCCATTATTAGTGGCACATTAGAAAGGAAAGGCACCCTCCTGAAGGAAGTGATAAGCAACCCTCCTGAACTCAGTGGAGTATCCAGGAGACAGGAGTGTGCTTGGGAGTCAGAAATCCATGTGTAGAGATGACGTGTGCCTGTCAAGGACCTCCCATTCCTCATGGCATCTTGACCATTCTTACCAGCAGTTTACCAGGTATCCTAGAGTGGGTGTTCTACAGAACCAGGACTGGAACAAGAAACCATTCTGTGGGTAGTAAGAGAGTGGGTCCAATGGTGCCAGCCATGCCAGGGGCTCAGAACCCTACCATGTGCTGCTCCTGTGCCAGGTACCTCAGAGGTTGTCTCTAATCTCTGCAACAATCCTGAAAGATTTCCACTAGGCTAGGTACTGCCTTTTTGGAAAACGCTCTGCTAGGATATAACAAATGATAAGAAACAGCCCTGTCCTTTAATTTTTAGTAATTTGGTGTCTAGGAATTCATGCAACATGAAGGTGTTCATTTTTATCACAGTGATACTTATGATAGTGGAAAGTTAGAAGCAGCTTAATGTCTACTCTAGGGATAGCATTCAATAAATTATGGTACATCCATATTTGCAGTCCTTAATAATCACAAAATTATAGAACAATCTGGGAAATGTTCATGTAGCCAATGAGAAAATAATACAATGTATGCCTTTTATGATTTCAAAGATATAAACCTGTTTAATATGAGCCAGTATTAGAAAGGAATGCAAAAGAAAAAGTAACTGTGTTAGGATAATATAATCATGGGTAGGTGTTTTTCTCCCCAAACATTTCTTTTAAAAATAAAAAGACAAAGAAGAGGTTTCCAAGAAACTGAGTCAGTAGCTACAATAATTATTGAGAATAGAAATTGTTTTCAGACTGTACCTAGAATTACCCAATTGGATAAGTACCACATTGAGATGTTCAGGAAATTCTGGGTTTCTTTTTCTTCCCTCTCCCTCTCACCACTTGGAATTTGTAATTATCTATTTGCAGAGCAAACATGCAGTAGATTCAGGGAAATATCTGAGGCTTTGTACGTAAATGATGACAGTGTAAAAGGTATTTGTCCAAATTTGCATTCATATAAAACATGGAGCTGCTATGATTTCAGAATAAATGTGTTTTAAATATTTTCTAAATACAGAGCTGTTGCAGTTCTAACAATACTTGGCTAAGAAAACTACATTTCTACGATAGGGCATAATTACTCTTTGGAAAATTATTGGGCTTTTAAAAATGCCTATCTAAAGATACTTGAAGAATGAGTTCCATTTTGCCCTTTCTTGCATCTTCAGTCTTTTCCATGAGGTCCCTTTTTCCTTTCAGGGTATGATTGATTTTTATTGTAGGATGAAAGGGCATAGCATTAAAGTCTACATACATGAGATCCTATGGTTAAGTTATACAGAGGGCTTTTGGTATACATGTTTATTTTCAGCCATTTGAATGTCTTTTTCTGTGTATTAATTCATTTGTTGGAATTTCAGTTCAACAATTCTGGTTAAAACTCATGGTCACTGGTCAATTGCATGATTAAATGTAGGAGATGGGAAAGGTGATAAGATTTAGTTAAATATTATGGATTTGCGCTTTCTCCCTTCTATGTGTTAGGCTGTGCTTCTGGTCACATTAATAAATGGCCATTTTTCTGGAATTTGTACTCTTCCTGTTTCCTTTCATTACATTAGGCAAGGTTCCACTAGATGAGACATTTGCAGTCTTAAGACTTCCTGCCAGGGTTCAGACTTTGTATTTTTGACATTGAAGCTGTCGTGTTCCTGAAGCTACTTAATTAGAAACACATTCATTTCAGTGTACACTGGAAAAAGCTTGGACAGCAGAGCCAGGCACACTGGGAAGTTTGAGCATTTGTGTAGCTGGCAGCTAAACTAATGGTTTACAGTTTAGGGGAAAAAAAAATGTCACAGGGCATTTCCTTGCCCCTAGAAGCAAAGAGAAGCTGAATGCACACAGCAGATACCTTAAAAAAGAAAAAAAAAAAAAAGAGAGAGAGAGAAGAAGAAAAGACAACTCCACTTTCACTGCAGTCGTGTGTATAATTCTTTCTTTAGCTTTTATCAAATACAAACGTCTTCTAGAATAGTTTGCAAACTGAGCTGCTAATATTCAAGTCTGTTTTACATGTTCCCAAGACATATTATATTACTGCTGAGATCTGTAGTAAGGAGGACATTTTATATTCTGGGGAAAAAGGGAAAGAAAGGATTTTTTGCTTGAATTTTATTTGTTGAATGGTAATGAGGGAATCGTGCCCTTTCTTATTTTTAAATGTTTGAGCAATTTAACAATATACTTGTGATGTTTAGAAACCTCCCTTGCCTATCCATTGCTTTCAGGATAAAGCCTAAACTCCACAGTATTCAGTTGGAAGCAAACCTCTCCTGTCTGATTACTTACCAATCCTTGTTTCTCCAACTTTGTCCTGAAAGAGCCATCCTTGATCATCTACCTCTGCTCTACCAGCTGCCCCAGAAGAAAAGTACCTGGTCACCCCAGTCTGAGTCAGGTGTCTTTTCTCTAGGTTCACAAAATACCATCTGCACATTTCATAGAATACGTCCCATACTAGAGAGATAGATGGAAAAGTTGCCCATCACACCCTTCCTCACTCTTCCTTGACCTCCTTCCCCTGACCCAAAGGAAAGCATTGCATGGGAAGTGAGCTTGGAGATTTCAGGTTCTATATTACAAAATCAGTGTGGCACAAAGGAAGAAATGCATATTTGGGAGTCAAATCCCAAGTCTACCACTGACTTTGTTTTGTGGTGTTAAGCAAGTGATTTAACCTCTTTAGGCCTAGTCCCTTCTCTGTAAAATGGGTATTGTATCTATGGGTATTGTAAAGTTGTTATGTGGATTAGAATAGATGAAATTAAAGTTCCTCATATAATGTCTAGCACATTTGTTATTGGTAGGTAACATAAATGATAATGTATACACACACACACATACACACCAACCCCTGAAACCAAAGGCAGGACTGGTGTATCCAAAATGCCCAGGTTTTAAACCCACTGGAGTGGAGTTCTCATGCCTTTCCTCAGTCACTGACTTAGGGAACCCGTGGCTCCGTGAATGAAGCAGTTGGCAGAGGCTTTCTGAATTATAGTGTCATGGGATGGCATGTGTGCAACTGGGGAGGAGATGCTTGCTGGCAGCTCTCCAAGTACTTTGTCCAATCAGAATGGACAGTTAGATCACATCTCTTGATGACAGAGGAAGCAGCAAATACAAAATATTCTTCTTTGAAACACATTATGCCCTTCATCCAACCTTAACTGCTTTTTCTGTTGTAATCATGGCAATAATCGTTCCCATTTGTATTAGAACTCTGCTGATCATTTAACGTATATTTTCTTTGATTCTAATAACAACATGCTGGCTGCAATCCAGGATTCCATTTTAAAGATAAGGCAACTGAGGCTGTGCAGTTGCAGAGCCACTCTTTAGGGGCTAATACCAAGGTTGATGCTCTTCCTGATACCCATGCTGTTTCCAATGCTGCCCACATTTTGAAATGCTTCTGAAGTTTCAAGGCTTGGGAACAAAATGTCATATTAGGATTTTTGTTGTGAAAGGAAATGTAACTGTGCATACGTTTATTAAAACAGTTTTTCTCCAAATAGTGAACCATCTGTAATTTTCTGTCAGAAGCAACAGACATTAAAGCAGCTGTGTGTCTCTGTTTCTCTTCACAGTGCTCCCATGCCCTACCTCATAGGAATCCATTTAAGTTTAATGGAGGTAAGTTGGCTTCTTTCCTCCCCAGATGGCTCTACCTGGGGCTTTGTTTCATTGTGTGGTGGTGGAGAGACCCAGTCTCAGCAGTCACAGCTCTGCATGTGGGAGCATGCCGAAGCAGCACCTCCCAGGTGCACGGAGCTGAGCGTTCAGCTTGGACGCTCTGCATTGGACTCTGTTTTCAGGGTTTTCCCACTTTGCCTAGAGACTGTGGATTTTCACGGGTTGAGGGAGAGAGAGTCAAGGAGGCAGGAGGAAAGGGTTCTTTAAGGGTTTGAATGAGGGAAGGGAAATGATTTGCTTTTCAAAATGTTTGTTCTAATCGCTATAGCAATATTGCATTCTTCATCGTAGTAAATGTGATATAAAATGTACATAGAATCATGAAGAAGGAAATTAAAATTATCCACGATACCATTATTCCAGATTGAACCATTGTTAGCATTTTACTAATCTCCTTCTTAGTCTTTATTGTCTAAATATATGTTTTGTATAAATATGCATAATTGATATGCTTTGTAATTTTATGTCTTTAATTAACATGGCTTGGGAATTTCTACATGTTTTTATCTACTCTCAGTAATAATTTTTAATTTGCCACCTATCATTCCCACTATTTGGATATACCACAACGTAACCGTTTTCCTACTGTTGGACACTGAGGTTGTTTATAATTTTTCACTATTATAAATAGCATTTCAGCGAACATCTTTATGCATAAGGCTTTATCTGCATTTTGCCTCATTTCCTTAGCATAGAACCCCTAAAGTAGAAATGCTTGGTCAAAGCTATGCATTGGATGCCAGATTGCTTTCTGTATGGCTGTACCAATTAGATAGCAATTCTTTTAAAGGACTTTTCTGTGTTTTTGTAAGTGTCATTAGTTTGTAGACATGTACCCTAAGCCCTTTCCTCCTCAGGAGAGAGTTTTAATTTGTACTAGAGCAAAATGAGGCATGGGGAGGGGGCTTGCCTGTGTTGCACAGGAGATAAGCTCTCAGAGGGAAAATCTACAGCCATGTCCGTCTGCGGTGGTGCTTTGCATGTCTTGAAGGAAGTGCTACTTCTCTTCTTCTGTTCCCTTCATTTCACGTCGACGAGGACCACCTGCTTCACTAACTGTTGCACACTGTGCTATTGTGCTTACGAAAATGAAAGAAGTTGGTTATCGAAAAACCTGTTTGTTTGACATTGAGAATCTTGATCAAAATAGACCACAGAAATCTGCTCAAATTTCTAATTTGACAGGCCGGCCATGTGGCTCCTACATTCTGTTAACAGTTCCTCCTTGTCATCACCCAGCCCTAAGCACATACAGTACACAGTTTATGGACTATCTGGGATGATGTATTTAGATCAGATTGAAGAGATTTCTTCTGTGTTTTACCTTTGTTTGTCAAGTTTGGGGGTCTATTCAAAGCTCCTGTATGAAAAATTGAAATTCAAAGTGAATAGTTTCCAATGGACCGTTAGTGCCAATTGCTGTAGAGTTTAAAACACTAATATAACGACTATTTGGTCTGTCAGAGTCCACAGTTCCCTCCTGCCTGCCTCTCCTCCTGCCTTCCAGACTGCTCCAGCACAGGCTTTTTCAGACTCCTTTTTATGTCCCAGCGCCTCAGCATTCTCCAAGTTTCTAGTTGTGTCTTTCTCTTCTTTTCTATGTGCCCTCTGGTCACCTTGTTTAAGGCCTTTTGCTTCAGCTACCGGGTCAATGTCAATGACTCAGCTGGGATTTTAACGCTGGTCTGCCTCTCTCTGAACTTCAGGTCCAAAGTTTAAAGTGCCAATTGGATTTCACCTGGATATACTACAGATGTCTCCCCCAGTCTTCCCCAAACAATTTATTATCTATACACACACACACACACACACACACACACACACACACACACACACACACAGTCTCTCTCTCTCTCTCTCTCTCTCTCTCTCTCTCTCTCTCTCTCTCTCTCTCCCTCCCTCCCTCCCTCCCCCCTTCTCTTCCTCTCTCCCTCTCTCTGTAAGCCACTCCACTCCCCTTCCACTGTTCCAGGTTCCTGTGAATGGCACTACTGCCTTCAACGGCACCTAAGTGGGACACACTGATCATGGCTGAATGCTCTTCTTCCTCATCCTCTCTAAATACTCACAAAGCTCTAAAATGTCTCGCACCCTGTTCTTTCCTCACTGCCTTCATTGACACTTTGCTTTGCTTTCTTGGATTCTTGCAAAAGCCTTATTCATTAGATAAACAACATGAGGGCCTCTTGTGTTCCAAGCATTTTGCTAGGTCCTGGAGGTATGGAGATGAATGTAAAGTTCAGTGCATAGTCACAACACTGCATGGGTTGCCCTCCACCCGGTCACTTGATAACCATGGGCTACATAATATGCTTGGGGAGGAGCCTTCCAGCCTCCCCTACACAGTCCCTGGGTTCTGCACAGTCTCTCCGCTGCTGTCAAGCCTTCTGCCTGGTCACTGACCCATGTTAGCTCGTGCTCTTGCTGATCCCTAAACATATCCACATTCCCACCCCTGCCCTTCTCCACCTCTTCCAAGAAGTCCTCCTGCTCTGTTTTCTTCTTTGACTTACGGTGCCTCTTGCTCTGAATAATAGCTGTTTGCTTCCTTGTCCCTCTCCATCATCCCCTGGAGGATGACTTCTTTGGGAACAAGGACTGTGCATCATTCACTGTGGTGTCCTCAGCACCTAACAGGATGCCACACAGGTGATACTCTGAGCAAATGCTTTATGAAAAGAAGCGTTGAGTGAATGCTTGGAAAGCTGTAATTTGGAGCACATTTAGAAGCCCTCTAATAGGCATCACTGTTTTCAGGCAACCCAATGCCATAATTTTACTTACAGGTGTGGGAAGTGAATTTTTTACTTTTTATATAATTGTAAGTAATTTAAAATAAGGCCCTTTGTAGTAAAACATGGTAAAATATGCATACATTTTGCAGCTGAAACTTGAGACAGAGTTTTGCACTTACATGAATGGGTACAGGTCTCTTCTGCTCAGCCTTTGAAGGACGTTAAGGGAGAAGGCTCAGGAGGCACTGGCTAAGATAGACCTTAGCCCTGCTGATTGACAGAGGCTGGGAAGGAGTTTGCTATGCTGAACTCCTGTGTAGTCAGCACAAAAATAAAAACAAAAATGGGAGTTACCCCACTCTTGAAACCAGCCAAGACACTTTCTGAACAAAGAAGTGTTTCCTGGATGTGTAGGGCAGCCGTGAACTACCAAATCTTAGAATTCAGTCTCCTGACCTCCTCCCTGGAGTTTCAGCTCAGATTCCGGTTGCCGTAGTTGTACTTTCTGATTGGGTTTATCTAGTTCCATTGTACCCTTCAGGTGAAAGGGATGCTTCCCCTGCGGTTTCCTGCAGGAACCTCCAATTCAGATCTGGGGCCAAAGGAAAGCTCTTTACGGAAGGTGCTCAGGAAGGCCCATCTCCTCTTGCTACACTAGTTTTCTTACTGGCAATTCAGCAAAAGGCTTATTTTTGACTGTCTTGTTATTTTTTCTTGAAAGCTATAGGCACCTTATTATGCCTTTGCATATGTGCCAGAATTTTTTAAACTTCAAATGAATGTGGCAGATGTTCATAAAAGTTTAGAAAAAGCTACCATAGGAAGACTTTTTAACCATTTTTATGACACTCAAATTTGTTGCACAAAAAGAAATATAAATTACAAACTTGCATTCTTATTTTTAAAAAGGTTATTTTGAGGAAATACCTAATTCTGGTTCATGCTCTTACCGGGTGCCATTAAATGGTAACCTAGTCACCTTACAGAGTTCGCCTTCCTCCCAAAGTGACAAGTGTATACCTGATCGCCATTCTTTTCTCTCCTTCTGCCTGTTTATAGTCTCTCTCTCATTTAAGCAATCTGAGGGTAGTGGCATGTTAGCAGAATAGCCAAGGGTATTGGCATAGACCTAGTTTCTTCTTGGAGAGAATGATCGTGTTAGCTGGCAGCTAGGAAATCCCAAAACACGGCCAGATTCCACAGTGACTGTCCTTTCATTCAAGCGATCTCAATTTAGCTCAAGAGACATTTATGCAGCCCCTCTTCTGTGCCATCTCTGGTAGCAGGTGCCAGGTCATGTGTGGTCGATGGTGCTTCTCCTGTTTGATAAATGAAGACCTTCCTCCCCAAGCCTCACAAACAATGCTTTGTGTACAGACCTCAGAGTGACATGAAGGATGTATCCAGAAGGTATTTTCTGTCCTTGGTGGTGGGATGGTCAAGAAGGAGAAAGGAAAGGTGACAGCAATGACAGTTCCAGACAGAGGCTCAGGTGGCTTGTAAATGAAGCTCCACCCGTACACAGGGGCAGTAAAGTAGAGCAGTTAGAATGTGACACCCCTACTTCCTGCTTACTTGATCGTGGGCAAGGTGATTCACCTCTGAGTCTCTATTTTCTCACCTGTACACTGAGGATAATGGCTGTGTCTCCCTTATGGGATCAAAGGGAGGAGCCAGTGAGATAATGCCTATCAGATGCCCAGCACAGTACCTGCACATAAAGAGCTCAACAAAGGTCAGCAATCCTTGCTGAGTTTACTTCTTTGGAGGCCTTCAAGCCATTTCCATTGTTAAACTGATGGCTTTGAAACTGTGTTTTGGGAGTTCTTGGGTTCCCAGGATCATCATCCTCATGTCCTAGGGAAAGACAGTTTCAACACAATTGGTTTGTTCCTGCCTTGTTTTCTCCTGGGCTGCAATGCAGAAGCACGGTACCAGGCTTGGGAGTGACACTTCTGTAGAATTTGACAAATGTACTTTCAAACCCCTGCTTGACCACTTCCCTGCTGTGCTAACTCCAGCCATGATACTTCATCTTTCTGTATCTTACTTTCTTCCTAAGAGCTGAGTCCTGTATATGGACAGCATATACCAGTGTCTGGCATGTGGTGGGGACACAATATACATTCCTTTCTACAACAGAGTTCTGAGAGCTTTCTGTGTACCGGGCACCATGTTTATACTAGGACCTCTGTATAAAAATGGCGAATGTGATGTAATCTCCACCTTCAGAAGGTTGTGTCTAGACCAGATGCAGAACATTATAAAGTAATTGTAGTGAATTTGGGATGCTGTAGGTTCTGGGAGGAGAGAGGCTGACCCTAGCCTTGAGAATAATGCTTCTCAGAGGAAGAGAATGCGCACACTGAAACCTAGCAGATAAATGTAAGAATTAGGTAAACTAGGGAACAGAGAGCAGCCTCTGCAAAGACTTAGGTGTAGGCAAAGGGGGCTTTCCAGGACGTATGAGTTAGTTCAGCCTCTGATAGAAGCATGAGTTGAAGTAGGCAGGCCAGGCCCAGCCCATCCAGGGCCTTGGAGGCTGCAGTAAAGAGTTTGAACTTTATAGGGCAATGGAGAGCCATTGAAGGGTGTAAATAGAGGAGGGACATGGTCAGGCCTTCTCCTTCTGGGCCATTAGAAGCACAGTCCTTCCGTATAAAATGCTTGGAAACCACTTAACCATGTTAATAAAGTAAATTGATATTTGCAAAGATCAAGGTAATTCTTAAGGAAATTGCACATCAAAAACATGTACATAAAATTCAGATGGGTCAGTGTCCCAAACCTGAGCTTCTACATGGTTTCTTTGCTACCAAGCTGTGACAGATGTGTTTGTAGTGATGACTTTCTTCAAAGTATTAGCACCACTTTTACTAGATTGTGTCATTTCTTCTCTGTTTTCAAGTACATTTTATGAATTAGCTATTCTTTCTACACCTCAGTTTAAGGGTATGAATGTATTTTATACACTATGTGGTAGTTCAAGGCAGTAGAAGCAGGGGGAGTGAGACCCAGGGACTGGTTGGCAGGCCCCCAGCTGCTTCTCCCCTCCAATGCAATTTCAAGAGGCGTGTGATGGGTGCATGGGGAACTCCTAGCATTCTGCTCCTTTCACCATCTTTTATCTAGGAAGGCTTAGCCATGGGTCCCTAGAAGCCTGGTTTTGCAAATACACAAGTGCTTAAAACAGCACTGAGCCGCCCGTTGGAGGACAGCATCCAGGTGCCAAATCAAAAGCTCATCTTGGTCTCTGGGATCCAGAGGCCACATTTGTCTGTGTCTACAGTGAGGTTCCCAATTTAACTATGGAACTTTTACACAAAATAATAGGATTCATTTATTTACAGGCAAGGGAAAAGTAATGGGGTTTTTTTCCTTTGCATTTCAAAGAACTGGAATTTCTGTCAATTGAGTTGGCACTATTTTAACTAGTTTTTTATTTTCATTTTTCCCTTGGCGTAGAAAGTCTTTCATGCTTTGTTCCTTTCTCTTTTTTTGATACTTATTTTTAAACAGAGTAAAGGAGAGTGTTTCTTGTTTACCATTGTACCATTTTGCTTCTTTGTAGGACTCCACATGTAGACAGAAGTAAGATGTAGTTCACATTTGTTAATGCTGCAATTGATGCAAAATTCTGAGCCATAGTTACATCCAGGTATAAATGCTGACTTGTATATGTGTCCTCACAAGAATAGAGATGTTCCATGTGACATTTGTTAGTGCCAAGTGATCATATTCTTGCTTTATTAAAAAACAGCCTGGGCAACACGGTGAGACCTCATCTCTACATAAAATTAAAAAAAAAAAAAAAAAAAAAAAAAGCCAGGTGTGGTGACACACAGTTGTAGTTCCAGCTACTCAGAAGGCTAAGGCAAGAGGATCACTCAAGCCAAGCCCAGGAGTTCAAGGCTGCAGTGAGCCATAATTGTGCCACTGCACTCCAGCCTGGGTGACAAAGACCCTGTCTCAAAATAAAATGAGATAAAAAGTGATATTTGCATGAAAAATTTCACTGATAGTTTCATTCATAGGCTCATGGCAAGAAAGAGAAAGGGTTGGAGGAGACTTTAACATCTTTTGAATACTTGCCAACCACTGTGCTAAGGACTTGACCTGTTTTAATGTTTGAGCATTCCTCAGACATTCTCTGCAAAGTAGGAAATGTCCACACTTGCAGATGGGGAAAATGAGGCTCTGAGAGGTAAAATACAGTTGGCCCTCTGCATCCACAGGTTCCATGTCCACAGATTCAACCGACCACAGATCAAAAATATTTGGGAAAAAAAAAAAAAGGAAAGAATATAAATTAAAAAGCCAATACAGTATTGGCTATTTTTGTATAATGTTTATATAATTGTTGTATCATAGTTGTTATATACAGTACCACAACTATTTAACATTTACATTGTATTAGGTATTTATAAGTAATCTAGAGACAATTTAAAGCATACAGAAGTATGTGCATTGGTTATATGCAAACATTATACCCTTAGGTATCAGAGGCTTGAGCATCTGCAGATGTTGGTATCCACAAGGGCCCTGGAATCAATCCCCCTCAGATATTGAGGGACAACTGTAATTTGTACCCAGGCCTTCAGCTGTAAGGGGTTTATTAGTCCCCAGAGCCTCTGATCTGTGTACCCTCCCATCAGGTCATGTGGATTATGCCTGTGCCACCCCAGTCCTGGGCAGAGTCTCCACCTGTCCTGGGCTTTTCCTTCTCGGTGCTGTGTGCTGGGGATTGTGGTGAGGAGGGGAAAGGAGGGCTTGCAGCTGGTGGCCCCATGTTCCTCCAGAGACAAGCTCTGAGTATACTTTGACTGGAACCTGGTTACTTGGCCTCGTCAAGTCTCCACTCTCTTATTTGTAAAATTAAATTGATATTATCCATATCAAAGACTTGTGAGAATTAACTGATGTAGTTTATTCAGTTAAATCAAATGTGAAGGGCTTTTAAAAAATACTATGCCAAACATTCATCTTCCTAGTTACTAGTATAAAAATAAGAGGCAAAGTTTAAATCAGTGAAACCCTGGATGAAGATTGCTTTATTTTGTAAAGAAAAAGGTAATTGAACAGTGGCTTGGCCCTGGAATTTCCTTAGCATGCTCTGTGTTCTCATGTACAGTCATCACTTATGAGTCTCGTACCATCCAGAAGGTTCCTACTGCAAACGCAGCAGGCTCTGCTCACCTTAGGCCTCGAGGAAGGCCCTGGATTGAGCAGATGGATTTCCCATAGAAGCTGTCTCCTCTTCACAGTAAGCGTTTGCTTTTAAAATGAGTATGAATCTCAAATGCCACTTATCCTAATGTTGGAGTTAGTTAATATAAAACAATTTAAAAAGCTCTAGTAGTAATTTATGTATTCAAAGGGAACAAGTACTTCTGGCTGAGTTAAGTATCTCTTGTAGTCAGTACATTTTCAGTCTAACTTGTCATGATGAAACATTCTCATGTCAGATGGAATAATCCTCTGTTACAGATGAGAAAAACTCAGTAATGATGAGAATCCCAGTGGAAGAGGTGAAACCATCATTGATACTTTCATTTTTGTATTTTCCTATCATCATTTATGTCATATATAGGTTGCATTTAGCAATGTTAAAACTGACTTCAGAGAAAACTGAAAGTTTATAAATTGTTGCCAAGAGAAGCTTGAATGAGTCAAATTCCTGCCAGATTGAGGTAAGGAGCAGTGGGCAGTGAGCAGGGGGAGCTGTGTAACAGAGAGCTCTTGGGCACTGGAGTCATACAGACCTGAGTTCATATTCTAGTTTCACCACTACTAGGTCACTTTAAACAAGCACCTTTATTTATTTATTTATTTTTATTTTTGTGGTGGAGTCTTGCTTTTTTGCCCAGGCTGGAGTGCAGTGGTGCCATCTCAGCTCACTGCATCCTCCACCTCCTGGGTTCAAGCAATTCTCCTGCCTCAGCGTCCCGAGTAGCTGGGACTACAGGCGTGTGCCACCACACCCGGCCTAAACAGACTCTGTTGTTTAAATCAGAAATCTGTTTCTCAGAGGAAAAGGGTATGGTTACTACATCACACAGTTTGACCACTTTGCACAAAACTGCTCTTTTGCTATCCTCTTAAGAGATTCCTGTTGGAAACAACAATACATAATAATCTTGACCATTGAATGAGGGTCTACTAATGTACATGCCGCTTTAGCCATGTAATTTCTCATTGCCACCACTTTGAGAGAGGTGCCTCTGTTTTGCAGATGGGTATGTGAAGGTGCCTCTTTGAGCCCCAGACTCCTCACTGGTAAAATAGGTAGTTGCCCCATTTCATAGGCGTTTTCAGTGAAGAGTAAATAAGAAGGTACATGAAAACTCTCAGATTGGTGCCTGACACACGGTGGGTGCCAAATAAATGGAAGTGATTATCAATATTATATAGGTGTAGAATTGATATACTTCCCTTACAAAGAAACTAAAAGACTGATCTACCTAAGATTGACTCTGCCCTCCTTTTTCCTCCTCTGTTTTTATTTTTCTAAAGAGTGACTTTTTCTAAACTGACATTAGCTTAAACTTATTTTTTAACTGAGCCCAGCCACGTGGGACTGTTGACTTCATAAACTCCTTGCAAGTGATTAGGGGCGGGGCCGTTGTGGGAGCTCAGAGACCAGCAGTGTGATGATTGAAGAGCTGTACCCTTGGCCTAGACAAATCCCACTTGAAATCTGGGCGCATGTGGTTTTGTTTAACACCATGCTCAACCGACTCATGGTGTGGGTTTGTGACCATCAGGCATTTGTTGTTGATATGTGAGGTCATCACAGTAGGGGTGTTTGTCAACCAAATTAAACTTCCTCTTAATGACCTAAAATAATTGATTTGGAAGGCCGTTAAATGAGCCAGGGCAATGTGTAAGCAAGCTGAAATCCAACATTTTCTGCACAAATTAATGCATGTTGTTGTTCGTTTGTTTTTGTTTTTCTTTTGTTGGGGAAAATGTGGCTGGCCCATGGGCATTTTGAGCAGTCGGTGAACTTGAGTTTGAATCCCAGCTCCGCCATTTATCTCTGTAATTTGGGCAAGTTGCTGAGCTTCTGTGGGTGTGTGCCTTAACATCCCCATCAGCAAAATGAGGACACCTGCCATAAAGTGATGACAACTAGAAATAATATGACCGAAGTGCCATGAATGTTACTAGACCATCACCCACTGCTAGCTATTATTATTAATAAAATATTTCCAATAGGCATCTCAAGAAGATAGCTCAACAATCACTTGTACAAAGTGGTCAAACTGTGATGTAGTAAGCATTAGCCCTTTTTTCCCCCCTGCTAAACTAATTTCTCCACACACTACTCTGTTTGCTAAAGTTAAACATCCAGAGAGAAAAGTGTGGTTAAAAATGGAGTCTATAGATCTCTCTTTACATATTGTTTGATTCTCAGCTCATTTCAAGAGGCACTTAAAGTTGGATACTTCAGATATATGCCGTTTAGGCTACAAAAGAAGTAGGTTTTTTCTTTGGCCGTTGGATTCAGACATTTATGATCTAAGTTCAGGCCTTTGCAGGTAGAGCTTGGGACCACCGTTCTATGTTTGTTTAGAAACAAAGGCATTGGCTGGAGGCTTTTCTGAAGTATGATGAACAGTGGCACTGAAGTTTTGTTTTGTGGTTGGAAGTTAACATCCCTGAGAGTGGTTTATGTGTCTTGCCTAAAATCCTTCCCTCCATAAACCCAAATATTGACAAAAGCTAAAAGGTGCAGACTGGAGCTATGCCTATACTCCTGGACACTTCCTGAGCCAAATATAATGTCTGTTAAACCTTGGTGCCTAGGAGTCAATTGTTTCCCAAGATTCAGTGGTAATACGTTTATATCCTCCCTCTTCAGCATTTAACTGCAAATATTTTGTACTGGCCGAATGGGTTAAATTATGAAGCTTGATAAGTACATATGCACACTACCCATCCCTAGCTTTAGAAGAAGGGGGGGAAAAAAGAAAGAAAGAAAAAGATAGCTATGATTTTTGGATGTCATCCCAATTTTTAAAAATAAGAGAATTTGGACATTTTGGCATATGGGGTTTTTTAAATGAAATTTCATGGAACTGAAAACAGTCAATTTTAGGTTTCCAAAAATTGTTTAGATTTTCGCTGGTATAAATTTGCTGCACATGGTTTTGGGGAAGTTCTGAGAGATGCATTTGGGACTTTGGGGTTGATTTTATTTTATTTTTTGAGATTTGTGATTGAGTTTTAAAAGGTGATTTTCCCCCCCAAACTCAAAGTATAAATCAGGGGAGATCAGAGTTCCATTTTCTAAGGACAGTTTTGGGTAATGATATCATTATGCACTGCTGCACAACTGGACTTGGGGCTGAGTTATTGAGCCTTGTTTCAGCACCATTTGGACACTGCACAGCATATTCCCCTTCCCTGCCTCAGAGTGATTTTGGTCATGCCATTAGCAGCAGCTGCTGGTGATAAGCACTGGGAGAGTCACCTGTGTAGGGTCAGGCTTATTGCACATCAAGGTTTGGCCATGTCGGAAGAGAGGGAAGATGCCCGGGAGGGGGCTCCAGGCCACCTGCCGAGTGAAGATCAAAGGGTTGAAAGGTCAGAGGGCTCAGCTCCCTTAACCGTATCTGTCTGTGCAATAACTATTTCAGATTGTAAATCTTAGCAATTTCATTAAGTCCTCCTGGCTGCTACTGGGGCATTGAAATAATAAAATTTTATATCTATTGCCTTTCCTGCCTCTGGCAGCCAGGCTGATACATTCTCTGCAAGATGGTGGCGTCTTTATGAAAATCTTCCCTGGAATGATCAGAGCAGCATTAATGAAGCCTCAGATTGGGAAGTTGGGGTTCACAGGACCTCATCCTCGGCAGGAGGGAGGGGGGTTTATAAGTAAAGAAGACCCACACAAACCATTTAGCAGCCTTTTAGATTGTGTAGCACCTCTCTTCTGAAAAACAGGTCAGCAAAATATTACCTATTGCTAAATGTTTAATCTTAGGAGGAGGGGTGCACTTTCTCACTGCTGCTGCTTATTAAATAGCCCCTGTTCTAATGACCGCAGGGCCCATCCTTTTCAACAATCCTAAGAGCAGATACAGGTCTCACTTCTCACTCCGCAGACCTTTTGGGTGCTTTTAGAGACATGTCTCCTGAATATGATTTTCCAAATATTTTTCCTAGATCTTAAAGTTGTCAAGGACTGTAAGGGGCTCCTTGGCTCTTGGGTAGGACAAATCAAAGTAATGGCTTCCCCTTTACTGCCCATATGTTTAAGACCCCCTGTAGTTTGTTTGAAAAGTTAAGAGATTTTCACAGTGAAGGTGCCATTTCTGAAATTTAAAGTGTTCCTTTTCACCGCAAGATAAGTTCACTCTGATTAAGTCCGTAATTCTCACTAAGCCATGTTTATGGGGGCAATAAACAATGTTTCAGCGTGCTTGTTAAATTGGGTTTCCAACCTCTCCACTCTTTAAAAATTGACATTTCAAATAAAAGGCAGGTGGAGATGGGAGTCGGGCTTCGCGGTGCTTAGTGAAGAATGAATGATGGCAAGTGGTGGTTGTATGGGAGGAATGAGGTCCTATTTTATGGCAGGGTGACCCCAAACCATTTGGGGACTAGGCAATCAACATCCGCTTACACTCCCAGTGAAACTCTTAAATTCAAATTCTGTTGTTTCAATTTGGATGGATGCTATTTTGAACTACTGCCAGACACCTTATACTCATTATTTAATTTTCATAATGCATCTGTGCTTTGGTAGTGGGGCCCCTATTTTACAGATGATGAAATATAGGCACAGAGAGGTTAAGTAACTTGTCCAAAGTCACACAGCTAATAATTAGGAGGAGCAGGATTCAAACACAGTTATTTCATTGTGTGAAACAGTTTAGTGTGTACAAAAGAAAACTATTATGCTGGCCCTACTTTTAGGGCTTGCTTGCCACTGTGTTTCAGCACTTTGGTAAGTCTGTGCAGGGAGATCACAAGAGATGTGTGGAGGTGGCCACTGTCCTCGGTATTTGCTCAGCACCAGCTCTGTGCCTGGAAGGTGGAGGAGGCTGCACAGCGAGGAGAAAGGCACCAGGCTTTGGGGTCAGGCAGTCCCAAGCTCAAATCTTAACTCTGATACTCTAGGATCTGGGGCAAGTTACTATACCTCTTGGAGCTTCAGGTTGTTCTTCTGTAAAATGTGAATAATAAAGCTCATTTCAAGAGGTTGCTTTGAGGATATTTTAAAATAATATATTCTAAAATGCAGGTAAATATAAAATAAGTATATTTAAAAACTCAGCAGTGCTTCACAGGTACCAGTGGTAAGCCTTACCACAATGTGTGTAAATAGCGTAAGATTAAAGCAGTTACTTTAAGGGGGAAGTGATAGCGCACAGGAAACTTCACTAAACAAGTTTTAACCATGAGCCAAAGAATCTGTTGTCCACTCTGCTTGGCATGGGGTTTAGAGATGACAACTTGAGGCAGGGATAGGAGTAGTCAAGAGGGTTTTCTAGAAGAGCAGGATCTGGTGGGTGGCGGTAACATGGCGAGCTATGTCTGGGCCATGCTTCTCATCTTATGGAATGCTCTGCCATCTCATCGCATATTTGTGCTTTGCAGCTGTGGGGAAAGGTGTTGACACTTTCTTGTCCTCTTTTTACACATGAGGAAACTGAGTCTGCAGCAGTGGGAAGCCTGCTCCAGTTTGAGACAAAACACCAGCAGATCAGAGTGTGAGTGGGCTCACCCCTCCATTCTGCATGGCGGAGCGGAGGCCAGGCTGGATGGAAGTTCTGTGTTGGGGTGGATTTCTGGAGTGGATTGCTAGGAGGACTGGCAGAACCCAGCTCCCAGAGGTGGACCAGCTGGCAGTGACCGAGCATCTGCTCAATGGTGGACTCTGTATGAAAGACGTGTTCCCAGTGTCTCCCCCAATCTTGTCAACAACCCTAAAGGTAAAGAGCATGATCCCGGCTCACAGCAAGGAAAACTGGTGCTAGAGAAGGCTGAGTGCCTTGCCTGAAGCTGCCTAGCTTGTAAGTGAAAAGGCCAGGACCCCAGCCTAGGCCCAGGACCACAGAGGGGAGAGAATGGGGCTGGTGGGTGAGTGGGGAATGGTCCACTGGAGAGAAGTCTCTTCTGCTGCATACTACTGTGCCCTTTCTCAGATCTACCCACAGCCCATCCACAAGGAGAGGCAGGGAGCCCCTTGAGTTCAGAGATCATGGTTTAATCATCTCTGTGTCCCTTAGACCTAGTGTAAAGTTGACATGAATGACGGCTCCATATGTGACGCACCAAATGAGTGAGTGAATGAACACCCAGTGGATCGATGGCCAGGAAAGGGGCCATTGGAGAAAAAGTCCCTTTGCTGATCTGGCTTGAGAATCCTTGGACTTGTTAATGAGAGTCAGTGCCTATTACCTTGTGAGGGGTGGATTTGGCCTGACCTGGGAGGTGCTTACACCACTTCCCTCCTCTGCCAAGCTTCTGTTTCTGTTTAAAGCACACTGGGAAATTCCAGCAGTGTTTTCAGGACTCCTCTGAACTGTCAGGCTTAGATTTTTAATTTTGTGGAGCAGGAAGGAGCAAATCAGTGACTCTTGGCTCCAAAGAAAAGCCACTACGTTCATCAACTGCTTGGCAGCTCGATGACCTTTGGGGCCTGTGGAAGGGAAGGAAAATGTCACTCTTCCCTCTGTGTGTATCTGAGATTTCAGGAGGGAATAAAGAGTTTAGAATACCTGAATGTTTGCCTTTCCTTTCCTGTCCTATCCACTTTCCCTCTTATTTCTCTTTCCTTTCCTCCTAGGAGGCCACCAGCTTCCCATGCTGTTCTTTGTTATGTACTCATATATATGCGCATGCATTTGGGCACATTTTGTGCATGCTGTGTAGTGGTGTAGTGGAAAGAACACTGGCTCATGGAACCCAGATTCAAATCCTTTCTCTGATGCATCCAGTTGTAAGAACATGGGCAAATTATTTGATCTTTAGCCTTCTTTCCTCATCCATCAAATAGGTGTGATTCTGTGGGAAACTCTCCCCTCCCTGGGAATTTTAGTGGTGTCTGAGCCAGGCATCAAAATACTTCAGGGCTTGATTCATCTGGTATGCCTAACAAAGGTCTGTTATATTAGTTGCTCAGTATGTTTGTTGATTGAAACAATGTGTCAGAGCAAATAATGCCATGCCTTGAGTGGAACAAAGGTATTGCTGTTCGTCTGAATGCCTAGAAGTGTTTCTTAGCCGTGTGACTTCGGACCAGTTATTTTACCTCTCTGACCCTCAGTATCCCTCTCTCTCCACAGGGACTTCATGGGGATTAGTTAAATGATACATGTAAAGAGTTGGGCTGTGGGAGGAACACAGCAGCTAGTGACTGTAATTTTGTTGTTATGTGTGTCAGTAAGATGATGGATGCAGAGCATGTCATACAGTTCCTGATACACACAGGCCTCTGTAACACTGGCTGTGGCTTGGACTGATATGTAGCCATAGGAGTGCAGTTGGAGAAGAAAGGCATGTATTAGTCCATTCTCACATGACTGTAAAGAACTACCTGAGACTGGGCAATTTATAAAGAGGTTTAATTGGCTCAGAGTTCTGCAGGCTGTACAGGAAGCATGGCCTGGGAGGCCTCAGGAAACTTACAATCATGGTGGAAGGCGATGGGGAAGCTGCCACATCCCACATAGCCAGGAGGAGGAAGAGAGAGAGACAGGAATGCTACACACTTTCAAACAACCAGATCTTGCGAGAACTCACTCACCATCACAAGAACAGCAAGGGGGAAATCAGCCCCCATGATCCAGTCATCTCCCACCAGGCCCCTCCTCCAACACTGGGAATTACAACAGGGCATGAGATCTGGGTGGGAACACAGAGCCACACCGTATCAAGGCAGCTGCTTGGAACCCAGAGACAGTCATTTAGAATAAAGTTTTGATTAATGAGCTACTAAGATGTAATTTTTGGTTTAATTTTAGCCATATTCTCTCCCTTTAAAAGAACAAACAAACAAACAAAAAAACAAGCTCCCAAGAAGTCATACTTACAGGGGACATACAGTATAATGTCAAGAGTCACATCAAGTATGCCTCTCTCACAGAGGGATCAACTTATACCAGACTTAGTTTAAACAAATACAAAGCACGTTGTGGGCGTGATAATAAACATGTGAGGATGTTGTGCCATCTCAGAGCAAAGTGTCTTTGCAGGAAGCCGGCCTAGACCCTTCTCCTTTGCTTGGAGTCCCATTACTGGTCTCAGAAGTGCTGCCTTGGGCGCTGTCTTGGCCATAAGAGAGTAGATGATGCTTACCGGCTTTGGGCGTCACCCCAGAAGGGAACTTTTTACTTAATCCTCTCACAACCCTATGTAACAAGTGGTTATAGACCCATTTTATGGATAAAGAAATTGAGGTTCAACTAGGATTAAATCATTTATCCTGGGTCCTGTAACTAGGAATTGAGGAAGAGAAAATCCCAAGCCCACTCTACCTGACTCATGCTCCTCCTCAGGACTGCAAAGGCGTCTCCGAAGGACCCCAACAGTGTTGTGGCTTTGTCCTTCCCTGGAGGGAGTCAGTGCAGACTGAGAAGCAGTGTGTGTCCTGGAGCTGTCTGCCTTCACAAACACATTTTCTAATAGTAAAATAGAGTCTCAATTGAGTCGCTTTTATTATAGAATTATTGCTATCTTGATTTTTTATAATAATAACTCATATATAGTGCTTCTGATATACCAGACACTGTCCTAGGTATTACACATATATTAACTCATTTAATTGCCAAAACAATCTGGTGAAGTCCATTTTTTGTTGTTGTTGTTTTGTTTTTGGTAAACATTTTCTTGAAGTGTGAGGGAAAGATGCACCCATCCTAAATGTACAGTTAAAGCCAGGCAAAGTGGGGCACAGTGGCATGCACCTGTAGTGCCAGCTGCTCAGGGGGCTGAGGCAGGAGGATCACTTGAGCCCAGGAGTCCGAGTCCAGCCTGGGCAACACAGCAAGACCTCATCTCCTAAAAAAGATAAAAAATAAAAAATAAAAAAATAACCAAACCAACACAGAAACCCACTAAACGTACAGCTAGTTGAGTTTTTACAAGGTGGACATGTACATGTAACCACCACCCAGATATTGAAACAAAATATTACCAGCCCCCTAGAAACTCCTCTTGTACCCTGTTCTAGTCAGTTTCCCCCAGCCCAAGGATGACCACTGTCCTGGATGTCAGTGCTGTTATCATCTCATTATACAGCTAGGGAAACCGAGGCACAGGAAGTCTAAGTAATTTGCCCAAGGTAGCACAGTTTTCATTGGCAGAGTTAGGATTCAGACTCGGGTAGTCTGGCTCCAGAGAATGCACTTTTATATGAGACGTAGCCAAGAAAAGAACAATTGCTTGGTGGCAGTTTAATTTTTAATAGCACAAGAGTATAATAGTAGAGACTTATTCACATTTTCCTTTGTTCTGAAAATCAGCTGTTTAAATCCTTAGTCTTAGAACTCTAATCCATTTTATTGACACAACTTGCAAATTGCAAGGATAGAAACTTGCCTTTAATAGCCCCACATTTATTGATCACTTATTGCAATCAGACATTGTGTTAAATTTTTCATACCTCTTATCTCACTAAATCCTCGCAACACAGCTGTGCAGTATTATCCCCATTTTACTGATAAGAAAACTGAGGCTCAGAAGTGAAGAATTTGCTGACGTTTACACAGTACAGAAGCAGGACTTGAATCTGGCTGTCTTGTTCCAGACCCACAGTCTTAATCGCTGTGTTAACTCCTATCTGGCTTTCTGTTTCCACTGTGAATTAATTCTACACTAATTAATCATGCTAATTTTACATGATTGTTATCATTGCCATCATTATTATTATTCCCATTGCACTTCCTTGAGCAGACTCTGATTTGCTTTTGTTGAGCTGACATTGTCCATTCGGGCTTACGTTGACATCTGCTGCCAGGCAGGCCTCCCAGTAGAGTGGATCTAGCCACAGTCATTTCTCATTCCCCAGTTAATGAGCACTTGCCTTGTGTCAGGCACTGTGCTGGGCACTGGAGACAAATAAGACACAGCTCTGCCCTGGCGATGGTCCTGGTCTAAGGACAGCCAGAAAAGATTCACCCAGTGCTGGCCTGTTTACTCTATGTGTGTCACCTTCCTGAACCACACAACCTCCATCCTAGAAAGGGTGTCCTGTTTTGCTGCACAGCTGCTGTTGGAGGAGCAGAGGCAGAACTGAGCCCCTGCTCTTCAATGTCCAACCCTGCGCTCCCAAGCCGGCTGAGTGCTGCATGCTCCTGGCCACTCTTCGGATCCCCTGGGTGACATTGCCAGTGCACACCGTTGCCCTTCATCTTGTGGCTTGCTTCTAAGTACTACCTTTTTCTCACTAGCTGCCCAATTCCCTCCCTGGACAGGTAGGACACTCCCCCACCCCAATCTGTGTGGGCAGCTGGTGTGGTTTTAATTAGTGTAGCTGATATTATTTTATATTTTAGGGAGGAAATCCCATTGTTTTCATACAACGAACTCTAGAAAGTAAGGCTCAACACCATCTTGGCTACAGGAAAGAAACCAAAGAGAGAGTGTTTATTAAACAGACCCCCTCCTTTGTATAGGGAAGTCTATCAGAATCTTTAGGGACATTGGCTTTTTATGTTTATCCTAAGAGGGCATGACTTGAAAAAGTTAAAAATCCTGGACTAGATGAAAAAAGAAGGGGACAGGGAGCCAAACACAGCCACAGATCAGAATGTACACTGAGGGGTGGCCCTGGGGAGAGTCGCCTTGTAGCATGGCATTCATTCACCATTGTTCGCACACTCTTACCTTGTGTGGTTGGCTGTGATTTTATTCTGTGTTCTGGAGAGAGTGCTAATGTGTTTATCAACTTCATTAAGGTATAATTTATCACAACCCATCCATTTAAAGTATATGGTTCAATGAATACCTTCATTGGGGTATATTTATCACAACCCATCCATTTAAAGTATATGGTTCAACGCATTTTGACAGTTTTATACAATCATGAAACCACCACAATAAAGATATAGAATATTTTCATCACCCTCAATGATCATTTGTTTTTATTTAACAAACACAAAAAAAGTGTTTTTATTTAACAAACACTTATCTTGCACTTCCCATGTGCCAGGCACTACTCCAAGTACTTTAAAATATTAACCCATTGAATCCTCACAAGTCTGTGAGGTAGGTAATGTTATCCCCCGTTTATCAAGGAGGCAACTGAGGCACAGAAAGATTAAGTGACATGCCCAGGTTGGCACAGCTGGTGGATGGTAGAGATTAATTAGAACCCAGACTGGCTTTGGATCTATGTTCTTCACCTCTAGGCTCTGCTGCCTCGCCTCTCATTCATTCATTCATTCATGAATTGTCTGCTCTTGGGCAAATATTGCGGTAGGAGTTGAGAGTAGAGAAATCTGATTCTCAACCCCCAAAAGCCCGTAGACTAGGGAAGGAATCAGATACCTACCTAAGTAACTCACCATCAACACGTTATTCTAATTGTGCAGATAAACCTTAGGGGAGCACAGGTCATAGGAGGCTTGCCGCTGCCTCAGTCTCTCCAGCCAGGCATGGCTGAGGTCTAGGAACTATTGGAGGAGAGGGGACAGGCAAGCAAGAGAACTGATGAGCACCTGTTAGGGCCATTCTGGGAATTATGCTGAATCTTTTACATACATTAGCTTATCAAAGCCTCACACGACTCTGTGAGATAGGTGGTGTTATGATCTCCATTCTACAGATGAAAACCTGGAGGATTTATGCAGTCAAGTCAGTTGCCTACAGTAAGCCCCTTGGTCAGGGACAAGCCAGAGGTGAAACACTAGAGCTGGTGTCCTCTCAGCTGCCCCGACCATCCCCCATACTACGGGTTTTTCCTTTCCTGGCCTAAAAGGCAGGGGTCAAGTTCAGACTGTCTGTGACAAAGCAGAAAGAAGAAGACATTCTTCATTAACAATATATATGGGAAAGTGCCATTTTTTGTGTGCGTTTCTCTGTGTAAGAAATGCCATTTGGAAAGCCAGTGTGCATGTCAGTTTTTTTTTTTTTTTTTTTTTTTTTTTTTTTTTTTTTTTTCATTCTGAGAAAAAGCCTATAGAGTCTGGTGGGGGGAAGGGTTTGCAGCTGGCAGGAGCTTTGGCATATGCTGTAACTAAAAAGAGAGGGAATGTGTTGGTGGGACAAGCTACCGGAGAGCTGTCTCGGTGTGCCGCGGTACTAGTAAGTGTTTTAATTGGGTAGGGTTTTTGGAGGACTATTTTGACATCTGCTCGTGTCTTTGCTGATTTTTCTTCACTTATAGTAGGAAACACAAGCTGTGGATAAAATGACTTTAAAATAATTGGAAGTAAAGATATCTCTCTCAAAGTCGAATTTGAGAGGGACACTTTTTAAGAAGTGGAAACTAAATTCCACTTCTAGGAATGCATCCTAAAGCACAAAGCTTTATGCCTGCAGATTTCATGACAATATTATATACAGTAATTTCTTCAAAAGTGGAAATAACATCCCACAAAAGGGGCTTGGTTGAGTTTGTTTCCATGTAGTAGGATACGCTGTCACAATTAGTAATGATCTATACAAAGTTCTTGATGAAGTGGATCACTGCTTATATCAGAATCAGTGAGAAAATCAGAAGTGTTAAGAATTATTTCAACTGGCCAAACAGAGGCTCACACCTGTCATCCCAGCACTTTGGGAGGCCGAGACGGGTGGATCACGAGGTCGGGAGATCGAGACCATTTTGGCCAACATGGTGAAACCCCGTCTCTAGTAAAAATACAAAAATTAGCTGGGTGTGGTGGTGCATGCCTGTAATCCCAGCTACTCGGGAGGCAGAGGCATGAGAATAGCTTGGACCCAGGAGGCAGAGGTTGCAGTGAGCCAAGATCATGCCACTGCACTCCAGCCTGGCAACAGAGTGAGACTCCATCTTAAAAAAAAAAAAAAAAAAAAAAAAAAAATTATTTCAACTTTGCTTTAACACATAGGAAAGGGAGAATATGGAAGGAAATAGACCAAAACATTGTCTCCAATGGAGGGACTGGGGTAACTGTAATTTTCTTCTTTAAACTTTTCTGTCTTTCCCCGTTTTTTTTTTTTTTTTCAGACAGAGAGTTTCACTCTTGTCACCCAGGTTGGAGTGCAGTGGCGCCATCTCAGCTCACTGCAACCTCTGCCTCCCAGGTCCAAGCGATTCTCCTGCCTCAGCTTCCCAAGTAACTGGGATTACATGCACCCACCACCACACCTGGGTAATTTTTTGTATTTTTAGTAGAGACAGGATTTTGCCATGTTGGCCAGGCTGGTCTCGAACTCCAGACCTCAGGTGATCCACCTGCCTCAGCCTCCCGAAGTGCTGAGGTTACAAGCGTGAGACACCGTACCCGGCCTTTCCCATTTTTTTAATAGTAGGCATCTATAATTTTTTTTTTTTTTTGAGATGGAGCTTCACTTGGTCGCCCAGGATGGAGTGCAGTGGAGCGATTTTGGCTCACTGCAAGCTCCACCTCCCGTTTCATGCCATTCTCCTGCCTCAGCCTCCTGAATAGCTGGGACTACAGGCACCCGCCAACACGCCCAACTAATTTTTTTGTATTTTTAGTAGAGATGGGGTTTCACCGTGTTAGCCAGGATGGTCTCGATCTCCCGACCTCGTAATCTGCCTGTCTCGGCCTCCCAAAGTGCTGGGATTACAGGCGTAAGCCACCGCACCCGTCCTATCTTTTATGATAAAAAGGAAAGTAGTATTTTATGTAAGAGAAAGCAGACTCTGAGCGTGTTGATATAACTGTATGTCCTGAACAGATAGATACTCATTCTGATGTCTGAGTGATCGGATTAGGGCTATCTTCAGAAGAAAGTCAGCTTTGGGGTCAGACTGCGTTCAAAAGTTGACTGCTGCTCCCTAGCTCTGACTTTGGGCAGCTTGTTTGACCTCTCTGCACCCCTACTTGGTTCCCACGTGGAGATGCTAGTGTCCCTGACTGATGGCGTGGTTAAGATGAGAGGCTCTGGCACCTGGCAATGGTCTGGCTTCCTTCCTCATCCGCGCTTCCCGTCCCTACCCCCAGTTTGAGTGTTTCTTGCCTTTCTTCATTCCCCTGGTTGCCTTGATCCTTTGGGGGACTGGGCACTGTCCGGCGAGCTGGGCTCCAATTCTTTCCTTGGGAACAGTGAGCTTCAGGAAGGCCCTTAAGTCCATGCCAGCCCTTTTGGAAGAGGCCTTGCCACCAGGAGGGCAGCATTGTCCTTCAAGAGGAAACTGTGCCGCCCCAGCTCCTGCCTGGAGCCTGGTGCTTGGGGCATTTTGGTTACTAAGGGGACCCTGGCCTGCTAAGTTAGAAAAAGGGGCCAGGTTTTTTCCTATTCTTCAGCTTACTGCCATTGTTGAAAAAGTAAACACTCCACACAGCTTAACCGGCAAGTCCTCCAACCAGGAGTGGGAAGAAATCAAAAGCCTATTCCAGCCCAGCGGTGGAGAGCCTACAAGGGCTGGTCTGTGCTGCTGGGGCCCAGTGGGAACGCAGAAACAAGGCCTGATTCTGGTCCAGAATCAACATTCCATTCATGGGGCCTTTCAGCCCTGGAGGCTTCTCTCCAATGGCCATCATCTCCTGCTGCCTTCTGTTTGGGGCTATTTGGAAGGTCAGAGGAGGCAAAGTAGTTGATTCTGGGGTGCACAGCCCTCTGCTCTGTCCTGGAGGCAGGCGCGTCCTTCAGGATGTTATGAGTCCTTCTCTGATTCTGTTTCCTGTGACTGTGGGCAGCCTTTGAAGTGAGAGACCAAGCAAGAAGGGGGCCCAAGGATTTTTGCCCTCAGGCCATTGCCACTACAGCCTTCCAGACTGACTGTGGCTATTGTGTGTATTATAAAAGTAGTAATAATAGCCACTATTTATTACATCTTACTGTGTGGCCAGCATTATGGGTGTGTTTGCTGTCATCAAGCAGCCCTGGGGGAAGTGAGAGAAGTAGGGTGGCCATAGTTAGCATTTTAATTTTACAGACAAAGCCAATTAGTAGACACATAACCTTGGGCAAGCTACTTCTTGGAGCCTCAGTTACTCATCTATAAAATGGGGCTAATGATAGCTCACCCCCAGCCCCATTGATGGAATGAAAGCATCTGTGTGGCAGTGCTCTGTGAGCCTGAGGTGTGACATCAGTGAAAAAGAGGGCCGTTGATGCTATTTTGATACCTTCCTGCTAGCACACTGCTGGGCATTTGACCTGTTGGGTTGCAGAGTGAGGCAGCTAGGGAGTCCTGGACAATCTCCTGTGAATCTCAACATTCTTCTGTATAAAATGGAGATTATGCTTCAAATAACAAAAGCGCTATAAAATACGAACTTGTTTTTTGTATCATTAGGTTGGTGCAAAAGTAATTACTCTCTGCCGTTACTTTGGTAAAAACTGCAATTACTTTTGTACCAACCTAATATGATCAAAGTTCTCCATTCGCTGATATCTTTTTACCCTATAAATAAGGCAGCAGGTAATAATGGGTGTTGGGGTTTGGAGGAAAGAATAAACTCCTACATCAGCAATTGTGTCCCTCCTCTGTGGTTCTCAGCCCATAGTAAGTACTTAGAAATTGATGGATAGGTTTGTGGACGAGCCCCAGAGGCCTGGAGAAGTTAGTGGATAGCAGGAGTTGGAGGCCCTGGTGGTGTTAAGTGAAAAGGTTCCAGGATTCTGCTGCCTGGGAGTGTTTTTTCAACCCTACGAGGCTTGTGACCAGCGTGGCTCTACCCTCCTGCTGGGAAGAATCTTGAAATGTTTACTTAGGTACCATGTTCTGCCCTAGAGGCTGGGATTTAAGAGAGTGAATGTCAACCATATTAATGTGCACTTACCAGATGTCAGTCATGTTGTCAGGGGCTGGTTATTTTGCAGTGGTGAGCCACAGATGAGCCCCTGAAGGAGCCCACACCCCAATAGGGGAGGCAGGCAGGCAGAGAGGTGCTGGGGCTCAGAGTGACAAGGGCTGTGTGAAGGTCAGTTTCCCTGCGGGTGTCTGACGATGAGGAGGTGGATGGTGCAGTGCAGAGAGCATGGCCTGGGGAGGCAGCCAGGCCTGTGGTTTCTTCTGCCTCTTACCTCAGTGCTCTGAACCTCATCTTCCTCAAGTTTCGAACATTGAGGGCAATAACATCCACTTTACAGGGGTTGGTAAGAATTAAATGAAATAAGGTGAGTGAAGCACAGAGCAAGAGCTAGGAAGCTTCTAGTATATGCTACTTGTCCATTTCCAGGGCATTGGAAACTGGAGCTTGAGCAGCCATTGGATGTCTGCCTCCATTGCCAGCCTACACTGTGTTCTGGGGTGAATTAGGAAAAGGCATCTGCCCCCTTTCCCCGACTGGTGCCACTCAGCAGGCACGTGGGTTGGCAGATTTCAGCCCTAGCTTAGGTGGTTGGCATCTGAGGAGTGCCTACCTGCATAGCCACATGCAGCGTGCTCAGAGGTTGACCAGTAATGGAATTGATCCTTTATATGCAGTGACCACAGGTCCCATCGTGTGCCTGTTGCCCTGGTGTAAGATGAGGTCTTTCACATCCAAATGTATCCCAGTTTAGACAGCAAATGATAGCATCTTTCTATGCAAAATAAAATAAAGACAATAGTTCTAAAGCCTCTGACTCAAAAGGAATGTGCTTGATATGTAATGGGGAGGGAGGATTGAATGGGACCAGGAGTGGCGGGTAGGCAGGAGAAACACAAAGATGGATTCTTAGTAGTGGATAAGTAGTGTGATTAAAAATTTGAAACTCAGGCTACACCCTGTCTTGGACTCACACAGGCTGTGGGGAATTGCTGCCAGATTGCGGGGAGGATTCTTTTTTTCTCCATATTGTCCGTTCATCCCTTCTCCTGTCACCAAGCATGAAAACCTTGTAGGCATGAGTTTCCCTCATCTTTTCTATTACTGTGCCAATAGAATAATGGCTTATGGCCAGAGCTTCTGAGCCATTACTAGCTGGATATCTGTGGAAAATTGAACCAAATTGAAAGTGTGACCTTCCTACTTGGCATTTAAGGGAAGTGTTAACAATAGGCCACACACAATATTCCATACCCAAGAATGACAGGATCCAAAAGAGAGATGGGCAAGTAGCCTTTGTTAAATTAGGGGGCTGGATTGAATGGGGATATCACGAGAACATAGCCATATATCAGCATTCCTGGGGCCAGAGCTTTGGACCTCAGCATCTGTTAAATGTATAGGGGGCAAATGATGATGGGATGTAATGATCCCTCTTACTTTCTGGCTGTGTAACCTGGGGCATGTTACTGAGCCTCTGTGAACCCTTTTCACTCCTGGTACTTGGGGATAATCATGCAAGCTCACAGAGATTTTATGAGAGTTCAGTGAGCTAACAAATGTGAACCTCCTACGATTGGGCCTGCTGCAGAGTAAGACTTTGGCAAATGTCACTTTTCTTCTCTATGCCTCTTCCCCAGAGAAGGCAGGGGAAGTGTGTCTTGATGGCACCTCAATGACCTTCTCTTCTGGATTTTTTTCTCCTTGCAGAAAGTCAGAAACATGGCCCTGGATGATGTCGTGATCCTGAATGTGGACACCAACACCCTGGAAACCCCCTTCGATGACCTCCAGAGCCTCCCAAACGATGTGGTAGGTATCTAAGCTCGCGAGGATCTAACTTCTGTGAGCTCCTGCAAAGAAATGAACGTGACTTTGGGAAATGGGGAAGGAGAGGAAATAGCCAAGGTTTTCCTGTGACCTGAGAACTGCAGTTTGTTTCTCCATTGAAACCTTTGTCTCAGTGTAGAAAGTTAGAAGGTGACCAGGCGTGGTGGCTCACACCTGTAATCCCAGCACTTTGGGAGGCCAAGGCGGGTGGATTACTTGAGGTCAGGAGTTCAAGACCAGCCTGGTCAACGTGGTGAAACCCCGTCTCTACTAAAAATACAAAAATTAGCCAGGCATGGTGGCGCATGCCTGTAATCCCAGCTACTCAGGAGGCTGAGGCAAGAGAATCACTTGAACCCAGGAGGTGGAGGTTGCATTGAGCTGAGATTGTGCCACTGCACTCCAGCCTGGGTGACAGAGTGAGACTCCGTCTCGAAAAAAAAAGATAGAAAGTTAGGGCCCACGCCTGTAATCCCAGCACTTTGGGAGGCCGATGCGGCGGATCATGAGGTCAGGAGAGCGAGACCATCCTGGCTAACATGGTGAAACCCCGTCTCTACTAAAAATACAAAAAATTAGCTGGGCGTGGTGGCACATGCCTGTAGTCCCAACTACTTAGGAGGCTGAGGCAGGAGAATTGCTTGAACCCGGGAGGTAGAGGTTGCAGTGAGCTGAGATCGCTCTACTGCCCTCCAGTCTCGGTGACAGAGCAAGACTCCATCTCAAAAAAAAAAGAAAGTTAGAAGGTGGTTTACTTTTTGAGTCTATTTTGCTCTTGAACTTTTGTTAAGAAAGACTGTGAAGTGACCTTAGTGTCTAGACCTCTCCTTTCTGTGGGAGTCTGAGGGTCTCGCCACCTCTCCCCAGCACATTGGTACCTCTAGAGATCAGGACAGCTCCCTCCAAGTAACACCACAGAAGGCAGCTGGCGGAGTTTTCAGTGTGAACAATTTGGGGTACTTCAAACCTACACTTTTTTTCCTAGAGCATCATCAGCCTTTTCCCCTCATAGTAGAGTATCAGGTGCCAGTGCTCTCAGTGTAGCTGTGCGCCCTCCGCGTCGCACTTTGTTGCCTCAGGTCTACACAGAATGTGGGTCCTATTGAGCAAAAAGTAATTGGCTGCCACATTTGCTACACTAACATCTGCCTATATACCTGTCTCCTGTTGCTACTTGGAGCAGCCCTGTAGGCAGCTGTGTAAGGTAGACCCATTCTCCCCTTGTCCATGCCAGTGAGGATTGGGCCTCACCAGCAAGTGTGGTTTTGTCATTTCTGCTTTGGCCTCCGTAGCTCTGCCTGCAAGAAGATCTGTAGAATTATCCTGATTTCCAGAGTGAAAGGGGTTGCTGTTCCTGGCCATGTGGTACTCATATGTGTCCTGGTTGGCGGAGTGTTTTACCTGGTGGGCATTGATGCACCATCACTGCCAGGAGCCCCAGTGGCACCCTGTGGGTAGCTGTTCTGAAAGGATTGCTGTTTGTTGATGAATGTCTTACAGGATAATTTCTTTCCTTTTTTTTTTTTTTTTTGTTTGAAACAGCATCTGGCTCTGTCACCCAGGCTGGAGTGCAGTGGCACTATCTTAGCTCACTGCAGCCTCTGCCTCCTGGGCTCAATCAATCCTCCAACCTCATTCTCCCAAGTAGCTGGGACTATAGGCACATGCCACCATGCCCAGCTACTTTTTATAGAGACAGAGTTTTGCTGTGTTGCCCAGGCTGGTCTCATACTCCTGAGCTCAAGCAGTCTGCCCATCTCAGCCTCCCAAAGTGCTGGGATTACAAGCATGAGCCACTGTGCCCAGCCATAACAGTATTTCAAACTTCTCTACACCTAACTCACTGTGAGATTTTGGGGGAGTCATTTGTACCCTAGAGCAGTGCTCCACTTATAATTCAACAGTGGCTGCCATTCACTGGCTTATTGCACTGAGCTCCCGTCATTGACCTCTCATTTACTCTTCATGCCACTCTGAGGATGGCCTTTTCCTTACTCCTGCTTGACCCACAGAGCTAGAGAGAGGTGGAGCCAAGGCGTGAACTCAACCCTGTGGGTCTACAGAGCCCACGTGGTCCCTTTGCCCTACTAGGTGTCTTCTGCATTTAGGATGTCATTCATCCTGAATGACAGTATTGTAGCCCTGTGGAACAGGTGGTCTATAAGGTATTTATCTCCTTTCTACAGAGAGGAGAGAACCTCAGACAGCATGTGCCTTGCCTTAAATCCTGTAGGTGATTAGGGGCACAGCTGAGATTGGACCCCCAGTCTGTGCTGCCTCTACTCTGTGTATCCCGCCTCCCTCTGAGGCAGCAAGAGACGACAGAACTTAGGAAAAATTAAAGTGTGAGACAGGCAGGAGGACCTGTAAGGTGTGAGAATCATGTCAGGACAGAGTACGTGGTTGGTACCCTAGGGCCTACTAGCTATAATTTGAGTTCTTTTGGTCCAAGGAATCTGAGGCTCCCAACCCTGTTTCCCTTCAGTGGACGAGCACCTCTTGAAGCCATGGATATCTTAGGCATGGACCTGGCAACTGCCTAGTGAATGTGGGAAGTGAACCTGAGGTCTGTCAGGTGCAGGAAATGGCCAAGGGCCCTGTGGCAGCATGAGATGAGTGACTGGCAGCTCAGAAACCATGGAGTGGACTGACTGGTCCCACCTGCACTGCTCTGACCCTGTGCTGGCACTGAGCAGCAAAGAGAAAGCAGATCTTCAAAGATTGTATGTCAGTAAGGGAAACAGATATGTCAATTACATATCCATTACAGTGTAGCATAATAGGGACCACAGGGAAATAGGAATCGGGCACAGAAGGGCCCAGGAGAGAGAGTAACAACATTTTGGGGAGGATAATGGAGTCTTTCTGAAGATGGCAAATTCCAAGATGCCTTTTAAATGACAAGTAAGGTAGCCTCGGGGAATCAAAGTAACTTGGGTGAGTTATTTTCCCTCTTTGAGCCTCAGTTTTCCACATTAAAAGAGGAGTACTAGGCCTGCTCTCAGGATTATTATGGCAAACAGTTATGGTAATGATTATCAAATGCCTGGCACAGTGCTTGCATGTTGTCAGTGTTCAAGAAATGGTACCTGCATTTGTTTTTAATAAAATTGTTGCTGATAATTATAGGCAAGGTTGGAGGACAGTTAATAACCTCCATGTCCTGACAGTCTCAGCCTGCACAAATGGGACCTCCTCTGTGCAAGCTGGTTTGTAACAGGGTTGAGAATGTTCTATAGCAGTGGTTTCCAGCTTGGGCCTCTCATTAAGGATTCTGAAGATTGTAATGGGGGGATGTGGTCTATAAGGTATTTATTGTATTTCAGTGCAATTCACAGCTTTGATTCTGTGATGCTACATGAGTATCAAGAGGAGAAATCATGCCCTGCCTGTCTTTGTGTCCCCTGCATTTAGCATAGGACCTGGTAATTTTAGTGTATCAGCCTATCCATCCATTGACCTTAAAGTCTCCCCTTTTGCCAAAGCTGTATGTTTACTCTGACAGATTCTGCTTCTTAAGCATTTGGTAAATCCACATCCTCTTCCTCATCCCTCCTAAACACCACCTAATCTAAGCTTTTATTTTCTTCCTGCATTATTACCAGCAGACTCAAGACTGGTTCATTGACTCCAGCCTCATCCCTCCAATCTTTCCTCCTTATGCCCCAGAGTGACCTTTCTAAAAACATAAACTCCATTTCCCACCTACCTAAAACTGTTCCATCAGTGAATGTAATTTTTCAAAAAACATTTAAGGACAAAAAAATTCTCCTATAACTTCCCATTACCTAGAGATTCAAGGCAACTTCCCTTTGTTGGCTTTGAAATCAAACAGACCTGTTTTCACACCCTGGCTTCCTCACTTCATGTCCATGTGATCTTGGGCAAAATTACTTCAGCTCCCTAAGCCTTAATTTCCGTATAAGGTTGTTTGAGAATTAAATGTAATATATATAGTATATTTAAAACTTCTATCAGCACAATCGACAGTAGCTGATGATGATGAATTATGGATGTGAATTATGATCAGCATGGCATTCAGGCCTCCTTCATGATATCCCCCTGTTTTTGTTTTTCCATAGCTGTGTTTCTCTCCCCTCCCTGCTTTAAACTCTGTACTGTAGGTTTTTAGAACTGTTAACGGTTGTCCCAAATTTACATATTGTTTCATAACTTCATACTTTGTGTACAGCATTTCTTTTGTCCCAATGTCTTACCTCATCTATTAATCTCTTACTCACTCTTCAAGACCTGCTCTCAAGTATTTAATCACACACACACAAACACATGCACACACACACACGTACACACAGAATCTTTTCTGACCTTCACATAGATTTGACCATATCTTTCTCTGTCCCCAGAGCCCCTTGTGTACCTTGTTTAAGTGTACTGATTTATTACCCATTTCCCTTTTACTTGTGAGTTTTTTGGGGGAGCAGTAATTGAGTTTTATTCATCTTTGTTTTCTAAGGATCTAGCAGCCACTGAATAGATAGATGGAAGGATAGAAGGCATATATGGATTGGGTTATTATGGCAGATGAAATATTGTAAAACATGGCATCTATGCTGGAAACTTTATTAAAAGGGGCTTTGGGCCAGACATGGTGGCTCATGCCTATAATCCCAGCATTTTGGGAGTCTGAGGCAGAAGGATTGCTTGAGGCCAAGAATTCAAGTTTGCAGTGAGCTGTGATTGCACCACTGCTCTCCAGCCATGATAGAATAATTGGAACTGGATTAATCCTCCCACAATTAACAATTAAAACTCTGGGCAAATATGAAAACAGCTGTTTTCACATGTTGGACAGCAGACAAGACAAGACTGTTGTCCCTGAGTGAAAGGAAGCCAGTGAGGTGAGGCCTACTATCCCACTGGCTTTCTGCCTTGAGGCATTTTGTGGATACTGGTACTAGAAGGGGAATCCCCAGCAAAGCACAACAGTCTTGGGGAGTTGAAAGGTTAAAGAACAGTTTGAAGGGGAGATGGTTTAAATTTGCAGGTGAGAGTATCAGATAGGATGGAGCTAATCAGCCGAAGAGCTCCAGAAACCTGCATTGACAAACCTGCTGAAGACTAATCTGTCCACATGTAGGGTGAAACTCCTGACAGGAAACTATAAGATGAACAGTTCTCAGAGCTCACACAAGTCTAGGAATCCTGCAAGTTCTGACCAACCAGAATCAGAGATCTTGTTGATCGTTCAGGACAATGATAAGAGACGTCAGTAGGGCATGACTTGATAGTACATCTAAATTAGCTATAGAGTAAAGATCATTTTAGCCCTACCCTGAAAGATCTTAAAATTAAGCTTTGAGAGACATAAGAGGGGCTTTAGGGGTCCTAAAATGTGCTGGATTTTAATGTGAGTGCCAGTTACATGGGGATGAATTCGTCAAGCTGAGCACCAATGTTGTGTGCATTTTTATGTGTACATGTTAAACTTCGATAAAAAGTTTTAAACAAACATTTCTTTCTTATTAAGTCTTTAAAAGATCAATCTGATGTGCAATCAATCTAACCTTGTGTGAAAATAAACTTCAACCCTCTTTAAAAGAAGGCAACAAAATCCAATATTTGATAACATAACATTCACAGTATCTAACATCTTATTTAAAAAGTGCAAGACATGTTGAGAATGAGGAAAATGTCACCCCTAACAAGAGGAAAATTAGTCAATAGAAACAGACTCAGAAGTGACAGATAAGATAGAACTAGCAGATAAAGACTTTAAAGCAGATTTTATGAAGACTATAAATATGTTCACGAATTTAAAGGAAGACCTGATTAAATGAAGGGAGAAATGGAAGATATCTTAAAATGAAAGGGAACATCTATAAGCAACAAATACACCTGGAATGAAAAAAAAAATCACTTATGGGACTAAGAGGATATGAGATACCACTGAATAAAAACATCTGTGAATTTGAAGATATATCAATAAAAACTCCTCAGTGTGAAGCTAAGAAAGGAAAAAGACTGGAAAAAGTTAACAAAACTCAGTGACCCTATAGCATAATATCAAGAGGGCTAACATACTTGCAACTGGAGTCCCAGAAGGTAAGGAAGGTGAGGAAAGACTAGAAAAAATATTTTAAAAGATTATAGCGGATTTTTTTTTCAATTTTGATGAAATAATACTCAGAGCTCCAAGAAGCTCAATAAACCTGAAACATAATGGACCCAAACAAAACCACACAAAGATACATTTTGATTAATTGCTCAAAACCGAGAAAAGCTTAAATTAGCCAGAAAGAAAAAGATATGAGAAGTAATTATAGTATACTTATTGCCAGAAACCATTTAAGGCAGAAGACAATGGAATGACATTTTTAAAGTAATGAAAGGTAATTTTTATCAACCCAGAATTCTATATCCAGTGAAAATATCCTTCAAAAATGAAAGCACTGAGGCAGGCGGATCACCTGAGATCAGGAGTTCAAGACCAGCCTGGCCAACGTGGTGAAACCCCATATCTACAAAAATACAAAAATTAGCTGAACATGATGCCGGGTACCTGTAATCCCAGCTACTCAGGAGGCTGAGGTGGGAGAATTGCTTGAACCCAGGAGGCAGAGGTTTCAGTGAGCTGAGATTGTGCCACTGTACTCCAGCCTGGGAAACAGAGCGAGAATCCATCTCAAAAAAAAAAAAAAGAAGGCAAAACTAAGACTTTTTCAAACAGATAAAAAATAGGAGAAATCATTGTCAGCTTACCTGCTCTACAATAAATGTTAAAAGAAGTTCTTCGGGGGGAAAAATGATATTATAGGGAAATTTGAACTGTAAGGAAGTGAAGAGAACCAGAAATAGTAAATATATGGCTACATGTAAGAAACTTATTTTCTCATTTTTAATTTCTAAAAGTAAAAATAATACCAGTGGAGGTATTCTGCTGGTAATAATACCAGTAGTGTGTGGAGAATAGAAGTGTTCTGTTTAAAGATTGTTATGTTACCTCTATACAAAAACTGGCATAATGTTATTTGAAGGTAGACTGTATTAATTTAAAGATTTATATTGTAAACCTTACAAGGGCTACTAAGGGAGGAAAAAATAAGACAGATATATATAGCTAATAAGTCAATATTGAAGGTCCAAAACATTTTGTGGGGAAAGAGTAAACATGACAACAGATGGAACAAATAGAAAAGTTAGCAAGATGATAATGTCTATACATTGTGTAGACACTCCAATTTACAGTATTATATAGAAAAGCAAGACCCAATTGTATGCTTTCTGTAAGAATTCTACTTTAAATATGAAGAGTCAAATAGATTAAAAGTAAAAGGATAGGGAAGATATGCCAGCCAAACGCTAATCAAAAGAGAGTTGGGGGCAAAGAAACAAATCATCCTTATAGAAGTATACCAAATAATACTTGTAAATACTGTCCTATCCAGGAGAAGGAGCTTAATTGCCTCTTGACCCTACTTGGGTGTGGGCTAGAATTCATGTATTCCTAAAAAACAGTGTGTGTAAAGAGAAAAAGAGTAACTTTAGTGGAGAAACTGGCAGACACTACCTTAACCAAACGATCAATTTTAACATCACCAGTGATGTCATGTGGATATCATATAACCACTGATGTGATGTAATGAGGGTACTTCACCTCTGTGGTATTCTGTCCAAAAATCCGCTCTAATCATGGCAGAAACTTCTGAGAGACTCAAATTTGGGAACATTATACAACAGGGGTCCCCAACCCCTGGTCTGCGGACTGATGCCAGTTCATGGCCTGTTCGGAACCCAGCCACACAGTAGGAGGGGAGCAGCGAGTGAGCATTACCACTTGAGCACCCCACCTCCTGTCAGATCAGCAGTGGCATTAGATTCTCAAAGGAGCGTGAACTCTGTTGTGAACTGTGTATGCAAGGGATGTAGGTTGTGTGCTCCTTATGAGAATCCAATGCCTGATGATCTGAGGTGGAACAGTTGCATCCCAAAACCATCCTCCCTTGCACCTCCCCACCACCCCACTAGTCCGTGAAAAGATTGTCTCCCACAAAACTGGTCCCTGCTGCCAAAAATGTTGGGGGACTGCTGTTCTACAAAATAGCTGACCAGCGTTTCTCACAATTGTCAAGGTCATAGCAAAGGAAAGACAAAGAAACTGTTCTAAGCCAGAGGAGACTAAGGAGACATGACAACTAAATGTAATGTAGGATCCTGGGTTGGATCCTGGGATAGTAAAATAACATGAATGGAAAACTGGTGAAATCACAATGAAGTCTGGAGTTTAGTTAATACTAATGTGCCATTGTTAGTTTCTTCGTTTTGACAAATGTATGGTGGTAATCTAAGATAATGCAAGCTTGTCCAACCTACCCCACTTTGTTGTTGTGGCTGTTCTGTTTTGTTTTAGGCTTTTAGCAGCCTGAAGCCATAGCTTTTAGTTTCTCTCTCTAGTGATAAGTGGAAAAGAGGGATGGGGAAGGGGCTTTGCTGGCCCGACCAGAAACAAACTAAGAACCCATGACTGCATTCTCTCCCTTGGACACCCCTGTTTAGGGGAAACTGAAACTGGGTAAGGAGAATATGGGTCTTCTTTATCCTATCTTTGTAACTTTTCCATAAATCTAAAAATATTTCAAAATGAAAGTTTATTTTAGAAAAAGAAGGGAGTATTATGAATATAACTTTACATCTAAAATTTTGACAAATTAGGTAAGATGAACAAATTCCTTGAATTACAGAAAGTGACTCAAGAAGAAATAGAAAAATGGCACTATTTCTTTTTTTTTTTTTTTTTTTTTGAGACGGAGTCTCGTTCTGTCACCCAGGCTGGAGTGCAGTGGCGCAATCTCGGCTCACTGCAAGCTCCGCCTCCCGGAAACACGCCATTCTCCTGCCTCAGCCTCCCTAGTAGCTGGGACTACAGGCGCCCACCAACATGCCCGGCTAATTTTTTTGTATTTTTAGTAGAGACAGGGTTTCACCGTGGTCTCGATCTCCTGACCTCGTGATCCATCTGCCTCGGCCTCCCAAAGTGCTGGGATTACAGGCGTGAGCCACCGCACCCGGCCAGAAAAATGGCATTATTTCTATTTAAGAATTGTGAATCTGTAAAGCTTTCCCACAAAGAAAACTCTAGGCCCAGAGAGCCTCCCTGGTTCATTCTATCATCTGTTTAAGAAGAACTAGTACAATCTTAACACCAACTTTTTCAAAAAGCAGAGGTAGAAGGAAGATGTCTCAACTTATTTTATGAGATCAGCTTTACCCTGACTCGAAAACCAGACAAATAATTTACAAAAAAAAAGGAAACTACAGACCAATATACATAACCAATATAGATGTAAAAATCTTTAACAAAATATTATCAAATTGAATCCAGCAATATATAAAAAAGGATAATAACCTTTTTTAAAGATGTGAATACAGGTTGGCTAAATATTTGAAAAACCATGTAATCTATTATATCAATAAACTGAAAAGGAAAATAATAGGATATATACAAAAAGAATTTTAGGAAAATTCAGCACTATTCCTGATAAGAACTCCTAGAAAGTGAAGTATTCTCACTGTGGTAGAGGGCATCTAGAAAAGACCTACAGCTCACGTCATACTTAATGGTGAAAGACTGATTTCTTTCCCCCTGAGAATGAAAAAACGTACCTGCTCTTCTTATTTCTATTCAATGTTGTACTAGAGGTTCCCACCAGTTCACTAAGACGGGGAAAAGAGGTAAAGCCCAAATGATTAGAAAGAAGTGAAATTCTCTTTATTCAGACAACTTGATCGTGTATATGGAAAATTCTAAGGAGTCTCATAAATGAATTTAGCAAGGGTGCAGGATAAAGTCAGTATACAAAAATCAAGTGTATTTCTATACACTAGTAACGAGCAATTGAAAATGAGATTTTTTTAAAGTACCATTTAAAATAGCATACAAAACACAAAATACTTAGGAATAAATTTAAGAAAATGTGTTGAAGATTTGTATCCTGAAAGCTATAAAACATTTCTGAGAAAAAATTTAAAAGACCTAAATAAATGGAGAGCTATTCCATGTTTTGGGTTGGAAGACTCAATATTTTTTTACTCAATATTTTTAAGATGTTAATTTTCCCTAAATTGATCTATAGATTCAATATAATCCTAACCCAAATTCCAGATGGCTTTTTTTTGAGTAAACTTGACAAACTGATTCTAAAATGTATATGAATATGCAAAAGATCGAGAATAGCCAAAACAATGTTGAAAGAGAAGAACAAAGTTGTTGGACTTATATTACCTGTTTGCAAGACTTACTATAAAGTTACAGTAATCAAGACAGTGTAGAAAGACATATAAATCAATAGAACAAAATTAAGAGTCCAGAATTAGACCTATACATAAGTGGTCAATTGATTTTTCAACAAGTATGACAAAGTAATTCAAAAGGGAAAGAAGAGGGATCTTTTTTTCCAACAAATGTGCTGAAACAACTGGATATTCATATGGAAAAAAAAGAAGCCTTGACTTTTACCTCATGCAAATATTAGCTCAAAACAGATTATAGACCTAAAAGTAGAAGCAAATGCAATCAAATGACTAGAAAAAAAAAATATGAGAGGGAATCCTCATGAATTGGGGGTAGGCAAAAATTTCTTAGGCTATAAAAAGCATACATCATAAATAAAAAAGTGATAAATTGGACGTCATGAAAGGTAAAAACTTATGCTCCCCAAAAGCATCATTTAAAAAATAAAGAAGCAAGCCACAGACAAAATGAGATAAAATATTCTTAACACTTAATACCTAAAAAAGGACTTTTATCCAAAAAATATTTAAAAATTCCAAAACTCAAGAAGATAGCTCAATTAAAATGGGTAAAATATTTGAAGAAACACATCACAAAAAGATATTAAAATAGCCAATATGCACATGAAAAGATACTCAGCATCATTAGTCATGAGGGTACAAGTTAATGTCACAACAAGGTTCCACTGCGTACCCACTGGTATGGCTAAAATAAAAAGGCTGAATTTCTTATAAATGTATATCTTAAACATATGTTTACTGTATGACCAAGTGATCCCACACCTAGGTATTTGCCCAAGAAAATGAAAACTTATGTATGTGTATGTTTTTAGCAACCCAAACCAGAAACAATACAGACGTCCCCCAACTGGTTAATATATAAACAATCAGTGGTACACCCATAAAATAGAAGGCTACTCCACAATCAAGAAGAAACTAACTACTGATCTATTCCACAAAATGGATGAATCTCAAATACATTATGATAAGTGACAGAATCCACTTAGTTGACATTCTGGAACAGGCGAAACTATAAAGCTAGAAACAGCTGAGTGGTTGCCAGGACTAAAAGTGGCACAAGGGAAATTTGGGGGATGATATACCATCTGTATCTTGATTGTGGTGATAGATATATGACTATATGCATCTTTCAAAATTCATAGAACCATTCACTAAAGATGGTGAATCTTAAGATATGTGAATCATACCTCAATAAACCTGACTTTAAAATTATTGAAACACTGACAACACCAAGTATTGTCAAAGATGTGGAAACATTTATGTGGAGCTCTCATCACTGCTGATGGGAGTATAATACGGTACAACCACTTTGGAAAACAGTTTGGCAATATCCTATGAAGTTAAACTTATGCCTACCATACAACCCAACAATCCCACACCTGGCTGTTCACCCAAGGGAAACGAAACTATATCCAAACAGGCTTGTACATGAATGTTTACGGTAGCTCTATTCCTAGAGAACAATAACTAAAAGCAACCGGAATGTCTATCAAGTGGTAGATGGATAAATAAACAATGTATTATATCCCTTATTTTTGTATGATTTACTCAGTATTCTGTAGTAACAAACATTTGATACACCAAGCAACATAAATGAATCTTAATTCACACTGATCAAAAGAAGCCAGACACACAGCACTGTAGGATTTCATTTATGTAAAATAGAAGAGAGAAAGCTAGTCTATAGTGGGTGAAAGCAGATCAGTGGTTGCACTGGGCTGGGATGGAGGAGGCAGGGCCTGACTGCCAAGGGGCACTAACCAACCTTTTGTAGTGAAGGAACTGTTGTGTTTCTTGATTGTAGAGGTGGTTACACAATTACACACGTGTAGACATTGGTCAAAACTCACTGGACTGTGCTTTTTAAGTGTATGCATTCTATTATATATCAGTTATGACTTAGTTAATTTTTAAAAGAAGCAGCCTTGGAAATTAATTTTAAAGGTGGAGTTCCAATATTGAGTAGCTTTCAGAACAGCTCTGCTGATTTTTAGATGATTTATGTACATGAGCAAAGGGTAAATTTGGAGGCAGGATGGCTCGGCTTTGTGCTCGATACCTAGACAATTTAGTCTCAAATTTATAATCTTGTCTGAGTTAGCTTTTCTTAACCCTAAAAAAAAATGAGGTTGGCAAGGTTAGTGCCTTATACCTTGCTATGTTCCATGAAAGTCGCTAATGTAGTGTTTTCACTGACAATATTGCGTCGTTCCCTAGCTATGGATTTTGGAGGAAAATTATGACAAGAATACTCCTTTTAGGTCTAAAGGGCTGTTTACAGACTTCATGTTTATCTCAAGCCCTGGCCTTCTCCACACCATATTTCTTCAAAGGCCCAGAACCCTCAGACTCCCGAGATGTCCTGCGGGGCTTGTAGGAACTGGTGTGTGATCGTTCCCTGTGAGTCCACAATGCATTTGATTCCAGAAGCTAGGGACTAGGCCTTTTTGTAGACTTGATGCTTCTACCCTGTTGATGCATTTTTGTCAGTATTTTCTGATAGAATGTTTATTCATTCAGCAGGCATTTCCTGAGCACCTACTATGTGCTAGGCTTTATATTGGGTGTAGTGAGTATGGAGGTGATTAAGACATAGCCTTGATTCTCAGTGAGGTCCCAGGCTGGTTAGTAGAAGAGCTAATACAGGCTGGACTGCCAGTCTTGCCCCCACTTCTCCAGTCCCAGTTCATCCTCCAGGCTATAAACAAGGTATATAAACAAAGGCTATAAACAAAGCATGGAGACCACTCCCCAACTGAAAACCTTTAGTGGTGCCTCATTTTTCTGTTGGTGAAATTCAGGCTCCATAATATGGCCCTTTATAATCCACTTTCTGCCCATCTCTCCTACCTCATCTCTTGCCATTGCTCTTCTACCCATTTGTACTTTTTACTGACAGCTTTGTTTACATACCAGGAGACTCTGGATGTTTCTAGTTCAGAGTCTTCCAAATGGGCAGATCTATAGCCAGTTCAGGTATGGAGATTATTTGTTCATTATTCATTTATCCAAAGTTTTTTGGGTGTATGCTCAGTGTATTGAGCTGTGGGAACATGGATACAGTCATCCTTCCTGGAAAGGAGGGATGAGTGCACTGAGGGGTGAGAATTGAATGCATGGAGGTTGGAGGTGTGAACCAGGAATTAACAATTTATTACAGCTAGAACATAGGGTGTGCGGTTGGGAGGGACAAAAGATGAGACCCAAATAGACAGGGGGGACCAGATTGGAAATGGTCACAAAAAACAAGTTTGGACTTCAAGTTTGGGACAGTGGGGCATCTACTAAGATAATTAAGCCAGGGAATGATGTGGTGAAATTCATGCTACCAGGAGTCCCAGACTGAGTCAAGTGTTGAATCCCACCTGTTGCTGCTTTTCTGATTGCTAGAATCTGACCAAAGTTTTCCGCCACCCCACATCTACTGATATTGGACTGGGGGTCAGGGGACAGTGTGCTAGAGAGAATTCTTAGTATCACCTGTGACCAGCATCCAGTCATTCATTCCTCATGCTTTTAAGGAGTTGTTTGTCCATGCCTGTTCTGTCTTGGGCCACTCGGCGACACTGTGGTCACTGGATCACAATGAATCTCATTCATTCAGGAAGGGAGCATCATGATCCAGTGAGCCTTGCCTTGAGCGTGTGTGTGTATGATTTGTCAACAATCGAGGATTTTATGTGAGTTTATGGGACTTCATTAAAGATGCTGGAGCAGGAGCACTGTGGGACATCAGAAGAGACCTCAGCAATAAACCGCAATTCCAAGCTTTGGAATGCAGTAAATGTTTAAGAGACTTCCTTCCTTTCATTACTGAATTTTACTTTACTTTTATACCAGTAAAGAGTTGTGTTTTATTGGTTGAAATTTCTTGATTCTGTTTTTCCCAGGTCTGTTTAAAAGCTACATTTTATCTTTGAGGATGTTTGGCTTGTGGTGGAGGAAGTGCTGCCAGCAAATTCAATTAACTGGCAGAGCTCACAGATATTGTACACGGATTTCTTTTTTTCTTCTTTTTCACAACTGCTACATAAACACAGCTGGGTTTAATATTTGTCGTAACAAAGATTTAACTTGAATCATTTTACCCTGGGTAATTAATGCTTGGAATCTTGGCTACTTTTTCGTTCGTTTGTAATCCTCTGCATTTCTTTACTCTAGCTATCTAGATAATGAAGTGTGCTCCTCTAGGTCTTTGCCCTGCCTTAAAACTGCTTAATATTTGGCCGTTTCCACTAGAGAGCAGATGCTTTTCTTTGCAAGAATTGAATTTCTGTCAGCTCCTTTATGCATCATGTGTTTGGAACTGTAAGTGGATCAAGTTGTTCATCACAGCGGGGACACTGTGAAACACATCTATTATACACTCTTCCCACCCCCCTTCCTGGTTTTTTTTTTTTTTTTCCCCTCCCCTGAGGAGGTGGAGATGCCCGGATCCCCTTGGGAGATATCTCGCTCTGTGTGGATGTGTCCCTGTGATCCACCATGAATCCGGCCTGGCCACATCCCTAAGCAGGGAAATCTAGATCCATTCAGCCCCAGATTGTGGCTGAGACAAACCCTACTTTTATCTTTGTAAACACCAAGCTCTTCATTAACTCCCAAATACACACCAAGTTTGGGTCACTAAATAAATCCACTAGGCTCAGCATAATGAGTGACATTTCAGTAATTGGTGCCCTAGAAAATGTTAATTGTGAACCCATGATTCTTTTCGATGCTAAAATAAAGGCTTGGGTAGTTTTGGCTTTGGAGTTGAGCTAGCGCAGAAGAAGAGTCACCATCGATTAGGCCCCTACTGTGTGCCAGGCACAGTGCTAGGGGATTTGAAAATCTTGACATTTAATCTACATAAGAATCCTGCAAAAAAAGGAGGGGAGGGTAATTTATCCCCTTTTTATAGATGAAGAAAAGGGGCTAAGTAACTTGCCTAGAGGCATCCAGATAATAGTCAGGAGCAAAGTCAGAATTTGAACTCAGGTCTGTCTGAGCCCAGAGTAAATCCATATACTGTAGAGTGTGGTCCCCTCATGCCTAGAGTTCACTAGAATAGGTTCATCGGTTGATCAATCAAGACATTGATTTATTATGCATGTTTGTGATATGCTGCCATTGCTCCATCTGAGTTGTCTCATTCCACATCAGGTCTAAAGTTCGGTTGGCATTTGTGAACACCTTTGTATTCATCTAATCTGAACTCCTGGTGGTGACTGGAATAGTTTTAGTTTTGCTTTTCTCTCAAAGCTCAGTGCAAATACAACCCAACTGGCCCAAGCAACCTACTGTTTTCTTAGAGTTTTGTGAATTTCAATTTCTAGCTGTGAACTGATGGTTAAAATTTCTAAACCTATATGGTTTAGTTTGTTAACACAGCTTTGGAAAGCAGGCATCTTGGTGGCATTCCTGCTGTGATATGCTCATCTTTTGGGCCTCAGATAGTGGCTCTGAAGGCAGAAGTGCATTTTGGTTCATTTTTACTAGATGTCATTCAATTTGCCAGAGTCATTGTGGGACATTCACATGTCTGACTGAGATACTGCTGATCTGTAGAATTAATTATAGTTAAATGGAAAGGTGGCTTTTGCACATGAAGAAAGTCATTAGTCTCTTGATAAACATTTTTAATTATGATTAACTTTATTGTCTTCCTCCAAATACTTTCTATTAGAAAAGGCATTAGTGTTCTGGTTCATTAGAAATAGAGCGGTTCTTTTATTTTTGGTTGGCAGTCCATTTTGTTGTTGAAAGATATTGGTCATAAAAAAAAAAATTGGTGGATGTCGTGTTGTAAAAAACATAAGGTTTCTCTTGCAAGTGTATATCAGTTTTTTCAAAGGTAAGTTACACTGTAATTTTGTGTGTTGTATTTGCAAGAGAATGCTTCTTGGTTTATTCATGTTGACAACTGAAAAGCCTTAGACCTAATTAAAAGAATTTCCATGAGCACCTTTACTGAACCATTTCATTACGCGGCACTGCACAGATTGCATTGTGAAACATAGTGATAGTTTAAATCTGACCTTTAAACCTGAACTGCCAGAAGTATGGGGAGAAAACCCTTCTTTGAAAACACTCCCCAGATAGATATATGTGTGTGTATGTGTGTGCATACATGCATGCACATATTTGGTTAGAAGCAATCTTTTTATGGAATGACCACCTGATAATATAAATATAAATATAAATACACATTTACTTTGAGCTCAGATCTTGTAGTCTCCTGTAGCTTGGGTAGGATTTTCTAGCTACATTAATTTGTGTGTGTGTGTGTGTGTGTGTGTGTGTGTGTGTGTGTGTGTGTATGCGTGTGTAGTGTATTAAAGCTAAATTGTTGTATAAGGAAAACAAAGATAATTTCACTTACTCTGGGCCAACAAAAAAAAAAAAGTATTTGGAGGAAGGTAAGATTTACAAATAGAAAAAGGCAAAAGTCTTCACTACTGTGTGTTTCAGTTTCAAATGGTGAGATACTCAGATTAATCTCATGGGGAGGGGCCGGAGTGTATATGTGTGGGCAAGACTCCTCCTGAGCTTTATTTGGGCAGATAGTGGAAACAGGCCTTTTTTGGTTTTGTTTTAAAATTGCACTTTTTTACTCCAAGGATGTCATTCTAAGGATTCGATAGCTTATTCATGGGATGCTCAGCAGAGCCGCTATAGCACATAACGAAGTAGCCATTCACGTAATAATAATTGATCCTTTTGTCTGACGAAAAGCTGCCTAGAATTCTAGCTCTTGCCACTAACTTTCTGATGTATACACAGCCCACAAGTTGTCAGGGGAGAGGGAGGGAGCAGAGATCCAGGCTCGTAGGGTCATAGCCAGCTCCAGCATGGAGCGCCGCATAAACAGCACAGCCCTCACTCCCCCGTGGAGAACCAGGATCTTTGAGGGGAAAATGGGATGCAGAAGAAGCAATTAAAGCCAACTGAGGTCAAGGTACAACCATGTTCTCAAGAAACAGAAAAGCAAGGAATGAGGGGAAACAATAATGGAGATATATTAAATCAGGGAAAAAATAAACCAATATCATAGACATATCTAATTTGGTCTAAGAAACCTTGGCAGCAGTGAGAATCAATGGACTAGCACAGACTCTGGAGTAAGATAAGACTTGGACTTGACTTTGGCTTCTGCCCTTGCCTTACAGTCATTGTGATGTGGAGCTGGGTCTCACTTTCCTCATCTGTATAGTAGGGATAGCTGTGCCTACCTAGGCCATTTGTTCTGAAATTTTAATACAATACTGGATATGAAAATACCTGTCATGTCATTTGTGAACTAGTAGGGTACTTGATAAATACTAGTTTCTGTTCCTTTCTCCTGATAAATATCTTGTTCTTACAGAAGCTATTCCTGGGAAAGAGACTGGGGTGTTATTGCCTTTACATATGAAGACTTTTTGTTTTGAATTTGAGGCAAGAACTAAGGAAGGGATAGGTAGATACACTTATGTAATGGAAATGACAGTTTGCCATTTCTCATTGCCAGTGTGAAAGTGGCAGAGGGAGCCAATGTTTATGTGCCCCTGAGGATGGGAAAACAAGTCACTAACCCTTTCTCTCCTCTCCAGATGCACACATTCCCTATGGGATTTTAGAATAAAGCCTTGATGCCTACTTTATGCAGGTGAGGAAGAATTAATCAACTTGCAAGGGGGGAGGAAAATGTGACTCTATTGCCCCTCCACACCTGCTGCTGTGTGTCTAATTTGTAATAATAATAATAAAAAAAATTTCAACTCCAACTGTGACACCCAGCAGTTAATGCAGCTCCCAGGAAAGAGAAGCAGTACCTGCACAAACTAACTTGAGCCAGACTTTTAGAACTGTGCCTCTCATGAGGTGTGCCAGCACTGAGCGTGGACATGGTTCCTGCCTTCCTAGACTGGTCAGTCTAATAGAAGAGAAACACATTAGACCGGGTGCGGTGGCTCACACCTGTAATCCCAGCACTTCGGGAGGCTGATGGGGGTGGATCACTTGAGGTCAGGAGTTTGAGACCAGTCTGGCCAACATGATGAAATCCCATCTCTACTAAAATTAAATACAAAAATTAGCTGGGTGTGGTGGCACATGCCTATAATCCCAGCTACTCAGGAGGCTGAGGCAGGAGAATTGCTTGAACCCAGGAAGCGGAGGTTGCAGTGAGCCAAGATGGTGCCACTGCACTCCAGCCTGGGCAACAGAGTGAGCAAGACTCCATCTGAAAAAAAAAAAAAAAGAGAGAGAGAGACAGACGCTAATTGGATTCTTGCGGAATGCATCATTATACATTGTTGTGTGTCTCTAAACGAAAGACAAAGTGAGTGTGTATAATAGGGGAACCTTAGTCTAGCCTCAGCATTTCGACTGAGGAAGTGATATTTGAACTGAGACCTGAAGGATGAGTAGTAGTCAACTTAGGGCCCTGTGTTGTCCAATATGGTAGCCACTATTCACACATGGCTATTTAAATTTAAATGGATCGAAATGAAATGGAATAAAAGTTTCAGCTTCTCAGTCACGCCAGCCACATTTCAAGTGCTCAGTAATAGCTAGCATATTGGATGTCGTTGGACAGAAGATAGATTATTTCCATCACTGCAGAAAGTTATGTTGGACAAGGCAGAATTCTAGGCAAGGGGGCAATGGTGGGTGAGAGCACTCCACACCAGAAATAACCTACGCAAAAGTCTTGGGGTAAGGGGGAGGCCAGTGGGACTGGAGCCCGATGCGGGTGGCTGAAGCCACAAAGGAGGATGCAAGAGCCTCTCATCTGAAAGACACTGTGGCCAAATCAAACAGGGCCTTGCAGGCCAGGCTAGGGCTTTAGTCTTTTTCTCCAGAGCAGTGGAGAAGAGCTGAGAAATCTTAAGGTGCCAGCATTGATGGAAAGAGATAGATAGGATTGTCTTAGAGGTGAACACTCAATAGTCTGCCATCCACTGCCAGGCCCCAGAAGTTGCAACCACATGATAAAGGACAAATACTCTACTTCTTGAGCACTAATGTGTACTAACAGGGTATTTTCATTCTCCGGGGGAGAAAGACATGTAAACTGCTGGTATATAAAGGCCTAAAGAAGAGAATGATGGTTTATGCAACATGAGAACACCTTCTGAAGTAGTAGTAAGCGAACTCGTATCCGATTTGTAGGGGCTAAACTGGTAGTCCTTAGGAGCCAGGCCCTCCCTCCTCTGCAGTTTCATTTCCAGCACATCTCCAGCGTGGGACCTGCAAAGATTAGGAATCAACAAAGGAATAGGCCATCGTGCCCTGAGAAAGAGCTGTTTGTTCTGACAGAAAGTTGGAGGCTTGTATTTTTTAATAAAAAGAGTTTGTTAGAAAATATGATAAAGAATATCCCAGGTTTAGGAATGGGTTTTGAGGCCTTTGAAATCAAGTGGAAGACAAAGGTGCAAATGGAGCTCGAGCCAAGCCCCTAACAGGCCTTAAATATTGTGCTAAGGAATTGAGACTTTATTATATTCACAGTAGGGAGCCACTAAAAATTTTAGAGGGAATGACATGATATAACCTCTTGTTTTAGGAAGGTAATTCAATGCAAAGAATGGATTAGACTAGGAAGAGAATAGAGGAAGAGACACCAGCTCAAAGACTGTTGGAATAGTACTGGTAAAAGATGAATGTAAACTTAAAAAAAAAAAAAAAAAAAAAAAAAAGCTGGGCACTCTGCTACATCCATTCTTCATTTTATATCCATTATATTTTACTCCTCAAAATGTATACATGTTATACATACTTCATTTTACAGCCAGAGAACTAAAGCTCAGAAAGGTTAAAGTAGGGAAGCCAGGTTTTCAATCTTAAACCTAGGCTTCTGTGATTCCAACTCTGTGCTTTACTGCCTGAGGGGTGCAGGGGGGACAGAGGAGTAGATGAAGCCCAGGACCTAAGAGGTTGAGAACAGTGACCAGTGAAAGGAGGAACAGGGGACAGGGTCGGGTTAAGAGGGGGCAGGGGCAATACTGTGTGTGTTACTGGATGTGGTAAGTTTGTGGTTGCATAAGACTGGTCTCCTTGTTCCCTCTGACTCATTCAGCATGCAGATGTTCATTTCTCCTGCCATTGTGGTTGTGTCTTAGCAATGGCCTTCTACAGAAGGGGAATGAATATCACTTTCTCTTCCCATCCTTTCCAGCAGAGACCAGTTTCTATTAATGATCCATCACTAAAGAATGTGATCCTAGACTTTCCTCCAAGCAGTGAGGCTCAGCCACTGAAAATGCCTTTCACAATGTCAAACACTTGTTCGTTCGTTCTTTCATTCAGCAGAAAGTGCTGCGTGAGTACACTGAGCCAAGAACTGTGCTGGCTGCTGGCCCTGCGGGGAACTCAGTCCATCAGGAAAGGAGATAGAAACTGCAGTTCACCATGGGACCACCTGCTCAGTCCAAGGAGGCTCAGACTTAGTGGTCAGGGCAGGCTTCACAGATGGGGGGACATCTGGATTCCCTCTTTCCCTTAACCCAAGGCAATGGGTAATTTGACTATTAAAGAAAAATACCTCATTTTAATTCTTTATTATAAAAGTAACATATGCTTTTTTTAAAGGATAATCAAAACAATCAAGTGTGTAAAATAGAAAGTGAAAGCATCCCTCCATGGTTAAAGTTTGGTAATGTAGCATTTTAGATTTTTACTGCATATATATTTATATATAATTTTAAAATGATTCATGCTGTACATGTTACTCTGCAACCTGCATGTTTTTTCCCCCTCGACAGTATTTCACGGACATCTTTTTGTGTCAGTTCGTAGAGTACTGCCATGTCCTTTTTAGCAGCTATGTGGTATTTCCTGGTGAGGATGTGGGATAATGTATTTCAGAGGCCCCAATTGATGGAGACTTGGATGGTCTTTCAGAGGTTGAATAGATGTTCACAAGCAGGACAGGAAGGGACAAGAGACAACTAGGACTGAGCTGCTGAGATGGAAATGGGCTGGAGAATAGCCTGTGCTTCTGGATATCCAAGTTTAACATTAAGTAGGGCAGGTGGAAGTGAGACTGATCGATGACAGCCTGCACAGACCGCTCGTGGAAGTTTGGATGTTTTTCTGAAGGTGATAACGGTGAAGGGCGGGGACACTGAAGGGTTTTGATGGAGAATCAAAGTGATTGGATTTGGATTTTTCCAAGATTACTAGGACAGATATGGATGGATGGCATTGAGAAACTGAAGGCAAAGAAAGGCCCACCGAGGAAACTGTTCCACTAGTCTGGGCCAGAGAGGGTGATGGAGCCGAATTTACAGGGCAGTGTCATGGGCACTGAGAGGAGAGAGTGGATTCAGGGCATATCTGGGTTGGTGTTGATGACATGTGGAGAATGTTTGTGGGAAGGAGGGAGAAGTAGGGAATCTGATACCTGACACCTGGCCCAGGAGACTGGCCGAATGATGCTGTGGTAACCCAGATGGCACACAGAGAGGAAAGGGCACTTTAGACAGAAGCTGGTGAGTTCAGTTTTGCCCCCCCTTTCCTTTACTTTGTCTTCCTCCTGTAACACCTGATTAAAGGAGGAAGCCATCCTCACCGGCACTTACAACACACCCAGATTACCCCAGATGAATCCCAATGTTAATGATTTGACCAGCACTCCTGGGGTACTGAGAGCAAATTCAGCTTTAGATATATGACTCTGTGTTATTTAAACCTTAAATTTTCTTCCCTCACTTGTATTTAAAGGACAAATGCTACTCCCCAGGGATCAGATGCACAGATACTTGCAGTTTCAAAGTTTGAGGTGCTGGCAGATCAAGACAAAAGCTTCTCCATGTTGCAGGGTAAGAGGAGGTCTTCAGAATTCTTGGCCTAAGTGGTCACAGGGGTATCAGGAGCCCAGGACCACTTGGCTAGTTTCAGACCAGCTGGGGCAGGCAGGAAGGAACACGCTAGTATTTGCTCAGTTACAATCAACGACTCCTTCTTTGTGTAAAATGGTAATAAGGCCATTAGGAGAGGCTCACCTGAAGTGCAGCGTTGTGAATCCAAGGTAATTAAACACCTCCCGAATGAAAGAGAAAGGCCAGGGAAGGTTAAGTGAGGAATAATCTGCGGCACAGGTGGCCCAAGGCCTTGGAGGAGCCAGAAGGAGAGCGACAGCGGCTTGTACCATTTCAAAGGATGGAAATGTCACTGTAGTCCCTGGGAGGGGCAGGATTTTTATTTTTATTTTGGGGGCAGGGGCAGGGAGTGGGTAGTATTTTTAGCATGTTAATAGAGCATGCTTCTTTTTCGTACTTCTCTTTGGAGGTGGAAGTCCACGGCAGAGTCAGCCTAGGTGCTGAATGGCCTGCATTGCTCCTCAGGGGCTCTCACCACTGTGGGGCTGGGGCTCATGTGTCCCTGATAATGGAAGGACATAATAAACCAGTTGTAGATACCCGGATGTTGAGATAGACTTCAAACTGCTTCCAAATGAAGATTGTTTTCCATGGTCCCCTCTTGGAGTAGAGGTGGGGTAACTACCCCCTCAGTGTATGTTCCCAAGGCTTTTTACTTTTTCTTTTTTTTTTTTTTTTTTTTTTTTTTTGAGACAGGGTCTTGCTATATCCCCCAGGCTGGAGTGCTATGGTGCATTCATAGCTCATTGCAACCTTGAACTCCTGGGCTCAAGCAGTCCTCCCACCTCAGCCTTCTAAGTAGCTGAGACTACAGGCATGTGCCACCATGGCTGGCTAAATCTTTTTATATTTTTTTTATGGAGATGGGATCTCACTGTGTTGCTCAAGCTGGTTTTGAACTCCTGGCTTCAAGCGATCCTCCTGCCTCAGCTTCCCAAAGTGCTGGGCACGTCCCCTTGGCTTCTAATTTGTCAGAGGAGAGTATCAGTCCCATCTTCACTCAGCTTAGCATCCAAACGTGAGGCATGCCCTTTATCAATAGCAAATGATTCTTTTCCTATAAACAGTTCACATTTATGAATGGCTTCCTATACACTGAGCACTGCTTGATGACTTTGTGTATCCTTCCAGCTTGTCTTCATTGCATAAGGTCTGGTGGAGGATTTTTGCTTTTCAGATTGTTACCTCGAAATTTCTGTTGTCTCCACACAAAAACTTGTATATGAATCTTCATAGCAGCATTATTCATAGCAGCCAAGAAGTAGAAACAGCCCAAATGTCCATCTGCTGATGAACAGATTGATAAAATGTGGTCTCTCCATACAGTGAAATATTATTTAGCCATAAAAAGTATGAAGTCTTGACACATACTACACCATGGACGATCCTGGTTCGTAAAGCATTGTGCTAAGGGAAATAATCTGATGGCAAAATACTACCTATTGTTAATTCCATTTATATGGAATGTCCAGAGTAGGCAAACCTGTAGAGACAGAAGGAAGGTAAGTGGTTGCTTGGGTCTGGTGTGGGGTTGAAATTGGTAGGGAATGGGGAGTGACAGCTAATGAGTATGAGGTTTCTTTCGGGGATGATAAAAAATGTTCTGGAGTTAGTAGTGATGGTTGTACAGTCTTGTGACTATACTAAAAACCACCAAATTGTGTACTTTAAATGAATGAATTTTATATGTGAACTATGTCTCAATAAGCTATTAAAAATTTTTCCTCTCAGAAGCTTGGGAACAAGACATAATGTGCATGGATCATTTCTAAAGTCTATCTAGTCCTTCCCGGATCAGATTTTTTTTCCCCAGACTTCTCAGCAAGTGATTCTTGGTATTTCTAGGGTCACAGGTGCCTTTAAGATTCTGGAGAAAGCTATGGATCCTGTACCCAGAAAAATAATCTTCTCTCATTCATATTAAAAATCTATAAAAGATTCATGGATCACCTAAATCTAATTTTCTATTGTATCCTAAGTTTTTTCTTTAAATAATGTCCTACCAGTAGCTGGTCTCTTACAGAATTAGTTTCCATGAAACGTGCTCTTGATATGTTACCTGAATGCTTAAAACCAATCATTAGTTTTCTGTTTCTCTCTCAAGATGAAGGAAGAAAATCCCTTCAGGCCCCTGCCTTTCTCTCCATCCTCATTTCAAGCCATATTCCCCTCATTTTCTCCACTGAAGCCAGAGTTCTTTCTGTTCCCTGAACTCTTCTGCATTGCATTGCAGGGCCTTTGCATGCCACTCCCCATACTTAGCATGTGGTGCTCTCCCCTCTTTGCTGAGTTAACCACCCTCACCCATCCTTCAGATCTTAGTGCAAGCCTGTTGTCCTCCAGGAAGCCTTCCTTGACCCCCTAGACAAGCTCTATTACAGGCTTGTCACAGTAGCAATGCCACATGCATTCCTGTTTTTCTCACTAGAATGTCAGCTGAATGAGGGCAAGACCCCTGTGTAGTTTCATTGTATCCCTTGTATTCCCAATGCCCAACACAGTCCTAGGTACATAGGAAATAATAAATACTTATTGAGTGAATGAATAACTCGAGGTCACCACATTGCACAGTTCCAGGGGCTCCTCTTATGTGGAACGCAGCATGAAAGGTGTGCTGTGAAGCATGGCACCTTGAGATGAATGAAACGCATGTTAGAAATAGTCCAGGAAGCTTGATGTTGAGGGCAACAGCCACCATGTCACACAGTCTTTCCTACATTGATTTTTATGTCTCACTTTCGGGAGAATCTTTATTCATTTGACCAACGGGTTTGTTTGTAGTACATGGACCTGTGAAATCTCACAACCTTCATATTTCCCTCTTTGCTTTGGCTACTGGGAGACTTTTAAGTCAAATTCAAGCCCATTTCTAGCCACCATATAAGATCTGATGGCTTACATTTGTATACCAAATCTATTACCTGCTTCTTTGCCCATTATCATCACTTCCAAATATTTTGTTTTAACCTCTTGAGTGTGTGTCCGTTAGTATAAGCTGCCACACTTCCTTTAGAGTATTGTGTGTGAGAGATATACATAAGCCTTTATTCTAACATTTGGAAGTAGCTTTAAGAGGGTAGGGAATAGGAACTGAAAGTCTGAGTTTGGGCTCAGACTACAAGACTTTGATTGGAATGTGGCCATGTCTTGAGTTTGTTCCTAGGTATGTAACCTAGCCTCCCTGGGGCTGTCTTACCCTTGTAAGATGGGAACATTAATCCCTTCCTCACCGGATTGTTAAATTAACTAACTTGTAAAATGTATGCAAAAGTGCTTACCTGGCATGGAGTAAGTCATTAAAAATGGTTTTTGTTTTTATTAGACATGTTCGAATAGGAACAACATTCATTTACATTTCAAAAAGATGCCCTAATTCTGAATACTTTTTTTTTTTTTTTTTTTTTTTTTTGAGACTGAGTCTCACTGTGTTGCCCAGGCTGGAGTGCAATGGCGTGATCTCGGCTCACTGCAGCCTCCGCCCCCCGGATTCAAGTGATTCTCCTGCCTCAGCATCCCAAGTAGCTGGGATTACAGGTGTGTGCTACCGCACCCGACCTGAACACATTTTTGTCCTTCCAGTAACTGAGGTATCAAACGGATCCTGCCATCCGTAGGATCTTCCAGGGCTCCATATGTAGTGGACTTAGCCACCCCACTTTGACCCTGTCCTCAACCTGTGTTTTCTTTCTCTCCATCACCAGATCTCTTCCCTGAAGAACAGGCTGAAAAAGGTCTCCACAACCACTGGGGATGGTGTGGCCAGAGCGTTCCTCAAGGCCCAGGCCGCTTTCTTCGGTAGCTACCGAAACGCTCTGAAAATCGAGCCGGTGAGTAGCCGTGGCATGTCACAGAGCCTGTGTTTGGTCAGGGCTGAGAAGCATACCTCAGGGGCCACAAGAAATGCCATGATCCTTCTGGTTTTCAGATTCACCTAGAAGAGCATGTGTGTGTTTGTGGTGGGGGACAGTGTACTCCCCTTGCCATACCTCTCAGCACAAGGAGGCTGTGCTATCATATGTGAGACCCTGGCTGCTCCTGGGGCTGTTACACCCTGTGCACCACCCTAGACAGTAAGCCCCAGCCGTGTGTCAGATCCAGCGCCAGGGCCCTCACACTCACCTGCTTTCCCTGGGGCTTCACAGTGCACCTGTGCAGCAGAGATGATCAGCTCCACTTTACAAATGAGGGAACCAAAGCTCAGGGAAGAGAAACAACTTAGCCCGGAAAAGCCAGATGGCCCCAGAGCCCCTGCTTTCCCACTGGGCCTCTCCACCCTTGTTCTTTCGAGGGACCGCCCCTCCACGCTTGAGAAAGCAGAGCCTCCTGGGTCTCATGCCTCATGGCTCCTGCGAGGGGTCTTGGTGTAAGTGGTCACAGTGAGGACTGGGAAGTGACCTTGCGCACCTCTGGCCCTTCCCCCTTTCTGGGCCTCGTCGACTCATCCATGTCCCCTGCCTGCCTCGTGAGGTGACTCGTGATTGCAAGGATGTGAAGACACCAGGTCTTCTCTGAAACCAAGGACAGTAACAGTCCTCTTAGCTTCAGAGAGAAACTCTTCCTTGCTGTTTCTCTCCTCAGCCTACTCTTGGCCTTCTGGCTGAGGAGAATGCAGGAATTGGCCTAGGGACCTGGGTCACTCTATAGAGGGGAGAATGTTGGAGGGAAACCCTGCTGACAGGTCTGTTCTCCCAGGAGCACAGGGTTGCCTTTGTCTTGAGCGGGTGAGTGACACTGTCACACCCAGCCTGGTCGGAGTCGGAATTGGAGTCGGATGTGAGGGACACTGGCTGCACTGCCCATAGGCCAGGGCTGTTTGTTTCTATTTTTACTTTAACCTGTAGCATTTAATTAGATCAAATGACAAAAGTTGAGGGGATGTGAGGCAGTGTATTCTCTGTAGAAATTCTGAGCATGAGCAGGGGTCACACTTCCTCATAAGCTGCCATTACACATTGGTAAGTGTCTTTACTGCTCTGACTCTGTCGTGTATTCAAGTAAAACACAAAGAATAACAGCAAACACCTTGTTTCCCCGTCATCCAGGACCTGCTTTCTGTGAAGTGGCCAGGGCAGTGGGTGCTCAGGAAGCAGCGTCCTAACCCCACCCTCCTCCTCCTTTTTATCCGTCTGGCACTTAGGCCTTACTCTCTAGGCTGCCTGAGCTTTGGACAGTGTCATCGTCACTGTGTGCTCACATAGCAGAAGGGGTGCACTCTCTTTTTGCTTCCCGAGATGTATTTCCCTTAGATTTTTCGAAAGCCCTTCAGCTTAAAGCCAGTTCTTGATAGTGTCCTGCTAGTGTCAGAGTGACGTGGCTCTGATTACTTGTCACGATCTTGGTCCAGCCAAACCAATCAGGTTCAAAGCAGTGACAGCTGGCACAATTCAAGGAAAATACTGTTGTCTTCCCCCGTTTAAAATGGGAATGAATAGGACAACTGGCCCAATCCTTTGCTTGGGTTGCTGGGAACGGACAGACTTGAAGTATTTTCACTCTTGCAATGATCTCATTGTTGGCATGTGTGCATCTGGAATCCAAAGGCAGCTGAAGCTCGGGGCATATTGCTGCTGCAGGATCTGGACACAGGCTGCTCCACAGGAGGAGTTTTTCGTCGTACTTGCACATGGCGCTGGAAGGCACTGGATTTAAGGACAGAAGCCCTGGAGTTTCAAGCCTGGCTCTGCGCTTCTTAGCTGTCTAAAAGTTGAACAAGCCACTTAATCCATTTAAACTTCAGTTTCTTCACCTGTGAAATGAGGATAAACCTCTGCCTAGCGTTCCTGAAGATCTACTGAGCCATAACACATTTTATCAGGAAGGTGAAACTTGAACTGGGTCTGATGAGTAAGGTTTAGAAAAAGAGAAAGGAGCATCCCTTCCTAGAGTGGGGGTGGAGGTAACTGAGGAAGCAAAGGCTTGGAGGCAGGTTCTCTCATAGCCAGTGAGTGGGCCATTTTGTTTGGAGCGATTGGGTGGGGAGATGGGGCTGCAGGAGAGGATAGAGCCAAATTTGGCAGAGCCTTGGATGCTACGCTAAGAGAGTGAACTTGACCCTGTAAGGAGTGTAAGTTTTTGAGCAGAAAGGTGACATGACTGAAGTTACCTTTGAGCAGTAGTACAGTGATGGGCTGAAAGGAGAGCTGGAGGCAGAGAAACCAGTTAGAGGAGTGTTATGGGAACTCAGAATAGAGCCCTGGGTAGCTCAACCAGAAACAGGGACCATGAAAGAAGAAGTAGCAAGATTCAGCAATAGATCAAATATGGGAGATGAACAGCAAGAAGTGTCAAAATGTCTCCCAAGATTTGGAGCCTAGGAGAGGGTGAAGACACCCCTAGTAGCAAAGGGAATGCTTACTACCAGGGTGTTCACAGTAGCAGCATTCCCAATGGTAAAACACTGGAGTATACTGAGTATCCATATTAGGTAACTGGTGAAATAGATTCGAGTCTATCTTATGATAGAATATTATGTAGCCATTAAAACTATCACCTTAGAGAAACATGATGAGTTTAGATGGAGACATGGCACTTGTCCTTGAATGTAAGCTGCTATTCAGTTGTAAGATGTATTATTAGTTTATGTACCATTAAGAAAGGGAAAAGAGTGGTGCCAATTATAACTGAAGGATGCCACCGATTATAAGACACATCCAGATTTCAGAAATGTTACAATGGGAAGTAATTTTCATCTTAGAATCAATGAAATATGGCAGACCTGTCAGCCTTTCAGTCCCATTCATCTGTACTACAATGGCTTTCTTCCGTAAGGTGGAGAAGGAAACCAGAAGACCTGGAATTTTCCAACCAAGCTTCAAGCCAAGGTCATCACCAAGTCACCTAGATGGTCTTTAAACTATAGATTTAATTTTGGCAAATTCTCCCCTTCTAAAATATGAGGTGACAACATTCCCCACGTAAGATTGCTTGGGGCAGCCAGGCATGGTGGCACATTCAAGACCAGCCTGGGCGATATACAGAGACCCCATCTCCACAAAAAATAAATTAGCTGGATATGGTATCACGTGCCTGTGGTCACAGCTACTTAGGAGGCTGAAACAGAAGGATTGCTTCAGCCCAGGAGTTCAAGGCTGCAGTGAGCCAAGATGGTGTCACTGCATTCCAGCCTGGGCAACAGAGTGAGAACCTGTCTCTTAAAAATGTTTAGGGGATTAGTTTAAAATAATGACTGCAAAGTACATGTGAGCCCGAGAAATAGGGAGGAGGCATTGGCTGCATCAGTGGGGAGGATGGTGCCTTGAGTGAGCCTGCCAGGGTGCATGCAACACAGTGCTGACTCCCTCCCCACAGCCGCTTATCTTTCAGTTGTTTCTCTGGTTATAAAAATAGGACCTGCTCTTTGTAGGCTGGACGCAGTGGCTCACACTTGTAATCCCAACACTTTGGGAGGCCGAGGCAGGTGGATCACAAGGTCGAGAGATCGAGAACATCCTGGCCAACATGGTGAAATGCCGTCTCTATTAAAAATACAAAAATTAGTTGGGCATGGTGGCGCGCACCTGTAGTCCCACCTACTCAGTAGGCTGAGGCAGGAGAATCACTTGAGCCCAGGAGGCAGAGGTTGCAGTGAGCCAAGATCGTGCCACTTTATTCCAGCCTGGTGACAGAGCAAGACTCGGTCTCAAAAAAAAAAAAAAAAAGAACTCCTGTTCTTTGTAAAAAAAATGTTTGAAGTAACAGGACTAGAAATGAGAAAGCACCACCCATAATCCTATCGTCACGAGGTAGGTGAGATACAGCTGTGGCAGGTTTCCATCTAGGCTCTGGGATTTTTCGTTTTTTTTTTTTTGTTTTTCCATTTTGGGGTTTTGGTTTTTTAACTTTCTTGTAGGCAGATGAGATATGCCTGAGAAAGCAATCCAGTATCCTAGTTATTAATAATTTTTTTTGCCTTTTAGTTTGTGTAAGCATTTTTCACACCACATAGAATCTCTTCTTAAACTTCATTGACAGTGGCTGAGCAGAGCCTATCAGGTGACCCTTGTGGTTACCAACCCTGGCCATGGATTAGAAGCACAGGGGAACGAGGGGTGGTGGGGGAGGGGGGGGCTTTTAAAAAGGCAAATGTCCAGGCCCTCCTCAGAGATTTCTGTCGAGTTCCTGTGATCTGAAATCAGAGCCAAGGCCCACCATGTTTTCCTAGTGCTAGTCTTTTTTAAAAAATTATTTTACTATTTTATTATTATTATTATTTTCAGACAGGGTCTCACTCTGTTGCCTAGGCTAGAGTGGCATGATCATGGCTCATGGCAGCCTCAACCTCCCGCGCTGAAGTGATCCTCCCACATCAGCCTCCCATCTAGCTGGAACTACAAGTGCATGCCACTGAACTCAGCTAATTTATTTTTAATTTTTGTAGAGACAAGGTCTTGCTATGTTGCGCAGCTGGTCTCCAACTCCTGGGCTTGAGTGATCCTCCAGCCTCAGACTCCCAAACTGTTGAGATTACAGGCATGAGCCACCATGCTGGTTTTTTTCATTGTCAGTAATGTTTCATGATTTTAAACCACACTATGCTAAACATCTTTATATAAATCTTCATACATGGTTTGAATTATTTTCTTAGGCAGATTCCTTGACATGGATTTACTGGGTCAACAGATGTGAGTCCATTTAAAGCCTTTGGCACATAAGGTGAGGGAGAAAGCTGGTGAGCAGACACAGGGGAATGTCTGCAGGGAATGGCCCCTGAGGTGGGTACCAGGGCAGGGCCTGAGAACAGTAGGTCCCTGAGGGCAGAGGGAGCCTGCAGGGTAGAAGGCCAGGTATATGGGGGCCATGCAGGGCAGCCCAGCTGCAGTGCTACCAGCCCCTCTGGCTCGCCTGTGCTCACTGCTTCGTAATGCTTCCACAGCAGCACTCACCATGCAGGGTCCTGGGGTACTGCCCATACAGGTGGGGGAGGTGGAGGTGGGGTCATGGTTGTCAGGTTACTGCAGAGTCACAGTGTTGTGTTTTGTTGGAAACAGGAAACATGAGGGACCTAAGCGGGCTCCTCTCTGCTCTGCTTCTGCCTCCCAGGACCCTGAGCAGTTATTCACCTTTCCAATCCTCAGTTCCCCTTCCATAAAGTGGATGTGTAATCGCCTCCTTGCAGGAGTGTAGTGAGGCTTAAATAAGCCCAGTACGGTGCCTGTCCTGATGACCCTGGGAAGATGGGCATGGCCCTGGCCCTCAACCGCCTCCTCTGTCTGAGGAGGACCCTGCCAGCCTGGAGCCCGTTGGGGGACAGCTCCAGTCCCTGTCCTGCCTGGCTCTGTGAGGAGGGGTCGAGCTCTGGCCTGAGAAGCAGAGGTGGGCATCTCTTCCTCTGCAGTCACATGCGAAGACCTTTTCCCTCGCTCAGAACTCCCCTGAGATTTTTATCACCACCTTGGTCTCTCTCTCTCTCTCTCTCTCTCTCTCTCTCTCTCTCTCTCTGTCTCCTCTCTCTCCTCTCTCTCTCTCTCTCTCTCTCTCTCTCTCTCTCTCTCTCTCTCTCTCTCTCTCTCCCCAAACCCAGGTTCCCTCCACCACATCCTCCTACCTGTCTTTGTTCTAGTTTCCACATGTTCTGTGTTAGTAACTCTCTCTGCATTTCCAGTGCCAGGCACAGGTCATGGCACCGTATGTAGGTATCAGTGAGTATATTTTGGAATAATAGACGGGAGAATGGGTGAAGGAAATTAGGGAACAGGGAAGCATTTGAGGCAGGGGGGCTGCCCTCGGCCTCTATTTGGTGCATACACATTGCATCCTGTCCTATCTTTGGTCTTCAGAGGTTGCTGCTTCCTGATAGAGGGGAGGGTGTCTGCAAATCACAAAGGCATGTGACCCATTTTTCAGTCACCTGGAGAAAATCAGATGCAAAGCCCAAGATATTTAACAATATCAGCCAAACCAACTTGTCCTTCTCGACTTAAATGACACAGCCACAAGCAGCCAGGCAGCCCCATCGGGAGAAACCCCCTTTATCCATGTCAAGCGGCAGCCCAGACTCCAGCTCATTTATTTAGGCCTTTCTTGCTCTCTGACACGCCTCCTAGCAGTTGCCAGGCAACTCTGGGAGTAGCAGTGTGTGTTAGGGATTAACTAGTTAGGGCTGGGGTCCTTTTTGGCAAGAAGGGGATAAAAGACAAATGAGTTTAATTGCTAGGCCAAGGGTCCTTTCTCTGCATGGTAGAAGATTGCAACTTTTGGAGGATATGTATAGCAGTATGGTTCTAAAATTTGCCTTGAATGTTCCTCCTTTCTAGAGAGAATGAAAGAATTTTTTAAGGAATCTTTTACCTCCTTTGTTTAAAATTATATCATCAGGAAATCTGAATAAGGCTAATACACCCCCTTTGAAACACATTTCACACACACTGGTCTCAGTTTTAAAGAACTTTTGCAGATAGATTTGTGTGCTTTCAATTCATCTCCTTTTCTGCTTAGAGTTTCTTATTTCATAGCCCATGCTGCATGACAGTGCATGTGAGGGTGCCTCTCCCCGTGTCTGGCCCACTGCAGGCCCTTGGTATATGTTAGGTTAAAGAGCAAAAGCCATGGGTATTGGCGTTTGAAGACGCATCCTCTTCTGTGCCAGTGTCCGTGGAAAGGCCAGTGTAGGTGGAGCACTATGGGAGCTGTTTATTCAGCTAGCTTGTGTGATCCTCTCTGGGCCAGCCTGCTAGCTGGGCTTCCCCAAGATAAAGGGAACAGAGCTACTGCCCGCAGGGAGGGAATGCTGGGTGGGGGCAGTAAGCAAACTGTTTAAACAGGCAGCAGCCAACTCACTCTGGTCCCACTTGCTTAGTTCATCCCAAGAGGCCAGCTTCCAGATTCAGCTGTGGGTACACTGCCATCATCCACCTTATAGCCCATGATTTTGCACATGATTCTGCTGAGTCATATTTATCCACCTAAAACCCCTTGAGGACGCAGAAGTTAAGATAAAAGCGGATTGATAGCCTGGCTTTCAAGGATGAATGCACGAGGTTGTGTTGGAGCAGGTTGGAAAAACATATATCTGTGTCCTGGTTGAGTAACCCTGTTGATCTCGTGTTGTTTTTGAAAAAAAATAAAAACTGTTTTCTGATTTCTTTTTGGCATAATGGAAAATAGAAAAATATTTTTGAGGTAGTAAAATCAAAACAGCACCATAGTCCCACTGATTTTTACTACATATGCCTTTTGTATTTACTCTTTATTTTTTTCATTATGCAAAGGGTTTACATAGCTACAACCAAATCTCAGTTAAAAGCTAGTTTCGCCTGCCCCACCATTTAACAAGATACCATATGCATTTTTACATAGCTGCAGAATATTCCATCAAGTGTAACTACCATAATTTCCATAACCACCCTCCCACGTTGGACATTTAGGTTGTTTCCAATCTTTTGATATTAGAAGTAATACTCCACTAAACATCTTTGTGAATAAAGCTTTGAAATGCTGTATTTCAAAGCCTTCTGAGTGGAAGAACTGAGTCTGTGAGCAGGAGCCTGACTGTGGGGGCCAACTTGTCACAGCGTCTCAAGGAAGCAGATTTCTGTTGACTCAGCCTCACGGTGGCTCAAGATGGAAAAAGGATGAAGAACCCTTGATGGGTGGGAGGGTGCACACTCCCTGCCCTCCACACAGACGAGCAGTGGATTCCCAGAACACACATAAGGGATGTGACTAATTTGTCTGTGCCTCCATCTTGTGCTAAACATAGGTTTGAGGAACCTTAAAACACTGTGTACAGTACAGCAAGGTGAGAGATAAGAAGGCAAGGAAAGCGGGGGAAAGGAAACTGCATGACGCCTGAAAGGGACTGGTGTGTGTGTGCAGCTGTGTGTCTGCGCGAGGCTCTGTGACCCTCCACACAGGTTGGGAGTGGTGGAGCTGGGACTCACCCCATCACACCCAGGTCTGTCTAAAGAGCCCATGCTTTAAGGAAAAAAAAACTGTGATAAAAAATACATATAATATAAAATGTGCTGTTTTAACCATTGTTAAGTACACAGTTCATTGGCATGAATGGCATTCACAGTGTGCAACCATCACCACTATCTATTTGCAGCATTTTTAATCGCGCCCAACAGAACCTCTATATCCCCTGAGCAAGAACTTCTCATTTTCCTTTCCCCCAGCCCTTAGTAACCTCTAGTCTACTTTCTGTCTCTGAATTTGCCTGTTCTAGATAGTTCATAGAAGTGGAATCATTCAATATTTGTCCTTTGCCTGGCCTATTTTGGTAGCATCTTGTTTACCAGCTTCATCCATGTTATAGCATGCATCGGAACTTCAGCCCTCTTTAAGACTGAATAATATTCCACTATCTGTATGTACCATATTTTGTTTATCCACTCACTTGTTGATGGACACCTGGGTTGTTTCTATGTTTTGGCTGTTTTGAGTAATACTGCTGTGAATGTGTGTGTGTGATTAATAGTTTGGACACCTGCTTGCAAGTCGTTTGGTTACATACCAAGAAGTGCAGTTGTGGGTCATCTGGTAATTCTACATTTAACTTTTTGAGGAACCTCCAAAATGTTTTTCACACAGAGCCTGTGCTTTTGTTAAGTGGGTAGCAGTATCTCTGGGAAGCATGAATATGGACCCAAGAATATCTGTAGGAAAAGTCTATGAAACATTTGTTTTATTTTCCAGTATATTTTAGGCAAGTGGATAAGAAATTATAGCCAAAACCTACAGGCCCGAGCTAAGCAGATGCGTTGATGGGGGAGTGTAAACTGGACTGCAGAAGGGTCTGGCAACTTACTAGTTAACGTTTTTTTCCCATTTTAGTGGTCATCTGAAGTCAAGATCATGTCCTGGGAATGAAGCAAGGATAAGGGGAGGTGCTTCTGCCCCAGGACTTCAGGGACCATCACTATAACTCTGTGGCTCTAAGTGGCTAAGGAGGCCACCGAATGTGATGGAAGGAGTATGGCCTTTGGAATCACCGGGGTTTTAATTCTGCCTCTGTCATCTACTAGAAGATGACTCTGGAAGTCACTTCACCACCCTGAGACTCACTCTTCTTGTGTGTAGAATGTAAATAATGCATACCTGGTAGGACTGTTGAGAAAAATAGCAATAATACGCACCAAACACCAGCATAGTGCCTTGCTGATAGTAGATGTTAACTAAATGATAGTAACCATCCCTGGGTGACAAAGTAAAGGAGGAAGAGAAAGACGAGACCGCCACATTTTAGAATAGTGGTGTCCATACTTGTTCAGCAAGTGTCCGAGAACCTGGAGCCATGCAAAACACACTGAAATTATTCTGGCCCATTTAATTCTTTCTTTTGAACTAATTGTGAAAGTATGGCTTTTATCTCAAATGATACATAAAGGATTTGAAATAAATCACATATTTAATTACTTCCTTTAATATTTATTTGTTATTTATTCATTTTACTGCCCACCAGCACTTATAGATAAATAGGGGTGGTAGGTACCAAGGGTTGAAAATTAGAGTCATTTAAAAAATTACAATCAGGTTTTTTGTTTGTTTGTTTGTTTGTTTTTGTTTTTGTTTGAGATGGAGTTTCACTCTTGTTGCCCAGGCTGGAGTGCAATGGTAAGATCTCGGCTCACCACAACCTCCGCCTCCCAGGTTCAAGTGATTCTCCTGCCTCAGCCTCCCGAGTAGCTGAGATTAAAGGCATGCACCACCACGCCCAGCTAATTTTGTATTTTTAGTAGAAACAGGTTTTCTCCATGTTGGTCAGGCGGGTCTCAAACTCCCAAACTCAGGTGATCTGCCTGCCTCGGCCTCCCAAAGTGCTAGGATTATAGGCGTGAGCCACCATACCTGGCCCTACAGTCAGTTTTGTAAATGCATAAGAGAAAATATAATTGAGACTTATTTCATCAAAACATTTGTTGCCCATTGAGAAAAGATAACCATCGTTCAATATTGGCACCAAATCTCACTGTCCACGTCACAGGGATGCTGATGTTGTTCAGAACCCAGTTTGAGAGTCTTGTTACCTTGGAGTCACACAATAAATGATCAATGAACTGGGAACCATTGTTCTAGAAGTAGACTGCCCAAGTAAAAAGTAGCTCTCTAAGTGAGAGAAGATGGGAACTAGCAGGAAATCCAGTTAAACACTATTATCAATCTCAACTGAATGATTTCAAAGAGCATAACTGAATATGATCAAAATGAAATTCCCATATGTTCTGAAATACTTGAAAAATAAAACACAGCTAGTATATCTTGCACCATCCTGGAGGAATTCTAGGCTTTAACTTGATCTCATTTAATAATCTTGGCTCCTTTCTTACTTTGCTCCTTTAAAGCATGGGGCCATGTTTTATACACATTGATGTCCCTCACATAGTCTGGTAAGTAGTGCTCATTAAATGTTTGTTGACTGACTGGATGAACAAATGAATGACTGATAGCTCTTTCCCCATGGTATACATCAGAAAGGCTGGTGGTCATATTTCAGTGTAGCACAATAGAGATACTTAGTTTTAAAACGTATCAGCTCCGGCTTCATCTTAGAACCTGGGAGGAATAAGCCACACAAATACCACATCATGAATGTGTAAATGTAAAGCGAAGGCACAGCCCAGCAGCTGCATGGTGGCAAACCACAGGCATTTAGGGTTCGGGAGGATCATCTCCTGCAAAATTGTCATGTCCAGTAAATATTCTCTTCTAGTTAGAAGTATATAAGAGAGAACTATAGTCATGGATTAAACTGAAGCCACCGTGGCAGTTTTAAATACCCTATTTTTGTGGAAGCAGTGGCAAAGAGAAATGGTTGCTGCTACTGGTGTTTTAAAATCAGATGTTCTCACTTTAGGGTCTTTCACTTTTTCAGTGAGACTCTGAAAAGGAAATCTTTCTGATGTGTTTTCAAACAATGATAGATAACATTTGACAATTTGCAGCTTGAAATGATGCTAAGTGACTTCATATGCATAGCTAGACTATGAACTTCTTAAGAACAGGAGTTCTTGGGGCCAGGCACAGTGGCTCACGCCTGTAATTCCAGCACTTTGAGAGGCCGAGGCAGGCAGATCATGAGGTCGGGAGATCTAGACCATCCTGGCTAACACAGTGAAACCCCATCTCTACTAAAAATACAAAAAATTAGCCGAGCGTGGTGGCAGGCGCCTGTAGTCCCAGCTACTCAGGAGGCTGAGGCAGGAGAATGGCGTGAACCCGGGAGGCAGAGCTTGCAGTGAGCTGAGATTGCGCCACTGCACTCCAGCCTGGGCGACAGAGCGAGACTCTGTCTCAAAAAAAAAAAAAAAAAAAAAAAAAAACAGGAGACAGCAGATCTTATTCTTATGCCTCCAGTGCACAGTCGATGGAGGGATGGTGGATTTGTTCTATATAGAACATTATAATATCCATGATGATTCAAGGATACAGTTGTGTTGATTTTATCCCCACACTCAGTTCTTGGATATATATCTACACTGATTTTCTGTGAGGTGCAGTTGCATTCTCTGAAATATATGACTATATCACATTCAGGCTTAGGCTACCCTTCCATGAGAAAATTGAAGCCTTCTCCAGAAGGCAGTGGAATGTCATGTTTACTCATGTATCCTTGGCACAGAGCCTGATACATAGAAGGTGCTCAGTAGGATGTGAATGAATGAAGTTCTCATAGTTCTTAATTATAATGTCCTGAGTTGTTTGGGAGCTATAAAACAGCTTTGTTAAATAAATCATTAAGACCTAAAGTCTTAAGGAAAAGAAAAGAACAGCATTTGTTATATGCTAGGCTCTCTCTCTCGCTCGCTCTCTCTCTCTCTCTCTCTCTCTCTCTCTCTCTCTCTCTCTCTATATATATATATATATATATATATATATTCCCCTTTTTACAGCCCCTCTGTGGAGAGCATGGCACAGCCCTATTTTACTGATGAGAAACTGAGGCTGGGAAAGATTATGTCACTTTTTAAGAAGTGGCAGAGCAGGATTGGCCCCTCATCTGCCTGGTTCTGGTGACCATGCTCTCTTCTCTGACCGCACTCCACAATGGTGATTACCATAGGGTTCATATTACATGTGATTTGAGGGCATTTCAGAAGAAAACTGAGCTGGTTCCCTCTTAGGAGTCAATTTCTCTAATCTATACAAGTGTTTCTTGACAAATACAGGTTAAACTAACACCATTTCTAAACTATTTTACAAGGGAGAAATGTCAAAATTTTATATATCTTTTCTAAAACATTCCTTTAATAGATAATTTTAATTGCCTAATATTTTGTTGTTTAAATATTTGATATTTGTAGTGATAATTGGATGAAAACTTAAAATGCTGGGAAATGTAGCCCTTCCTCCTCTTTTCCTGGGCTGACACCTAGTGGCTGGCTTTCTCACAGCAGTGTTAATCCATATTTCTTGTTGGTTGTTTTTCAGCTGATGTTAGGATTTTACAAAAGCAAGTTATTGACATCATAATAAAAGTAGCCACATTCATATAAGATTTATTTATTAGGGATTGTATTAACAATGGAACTTTGATTTATAGTGAATTTTAAGTCTGTTATAATCAAGGCTTGTTAGCACAACGTGGAACAAGCATTTTAAATCTTTCAATAGTGGTCCCCACTGCAGACCTGACCAGGGCACTGACTTGCACACACTGACAAATAAGACCTGGTCACTGGTTTTTTTTTTTTTTTTTTTTTTTTTTTTTTTTTTTTTTTTGAGATGGAGTCTCGCTCTGTCGCCCGGGCTGGAGTACAGTGGCCGGATCTCAGCTCACTGCAAGCTCCGCCTCCTGGGTTTACGCCATTCTCCCGCCTCAGCCTCCTGAGTAGCTGGGACTACAGGCGCCCACCACTTTGCCCGGCTAGTTTTTTGTATTTTTTAGTAGAGACGGGGTTTCACCGTGTTAACTAGGATGGTCTCGATCTCCTGACCTCGTGATCCGCCTGTCTCGGCCTCCCAAAGTGCTGGGATTACAGGCTTGAGCCACCGCGCCTGGCCAAGACCTGGTCACTGTTAAAGACAGTGAGAGGCAGAGAAGGAAAGGAAGCAGAGTTGCAGTAAGGGGTGGAAACTGCTGTAGTAGAATATGCAGGCTGGGAGACATTTCAGCACAGGGCTAATCACTGCAGATTGGGTGCTGAGGGGAAGCTTCCCAGGGACAGATGTGTCTGGAATGAGGCCTTACAGGAGGAATAGGAGCTCCCCAGGAGCAGGGGGCAGGAAGTAGCATATGCAGAGGTAAGCGGCCTTGAAAGCATGTGGCAGGGTTGGGTACTGCCAGTGCCCCGTGACCGGAGCACGGACAGAAGAGGCGTGGCTGAGGACAAAGCAGAGGAGTGGTCAGTGTCCAGGCTGTAAGAGACCATGTTGGCTACTGCAGGATTCAGCACTAATATCATAAGCCAGCATTTCCAGAACCCTGTTCCTTGAAATATTAGACCCAAAAATGTTGATATATTTTCTGATCCCGTAGAATTCAGAATTGTTACATTTTACACCTACTGTAACTTTTGAAATATATTAACAATGTATACTACTGAAGCCCAGCTGTAAAGAAATCCAGATCACTTTGTTTAACCCAGCATTTTTCAGAAGGCCTTTTCCACAAAATACCTATTAGCATTACATGCATCTAGTACTCCTCACAGCAGTTTAGGAAGCACTGCTAGAGCTAATGGCTGATGGTTACGTTTTCTTGCTCTGAGACCATGGAATTAGGATGCCAGCTGGGTTCATTTTACCTGTTCCATGGCTGTGCATCTCAAAAACAGAAAAGCACATTCTTTTTCCAAAGCATTTCTTGTCTGGCCAGGCAGAGGTTTGGGGCCAACAGGTGGTCTTGAGACACAGAGCTGAGCCACCATTCGGCTTTCCCAGCTCAGCAGGCTGCTCTACGTGGTCCTCTAGGTCCAGCAGCTTAATCAGTGTGTCAGTCAGGATCTAAGGACAACAGAGACTACTTGCAATGTTTACAACAGAGGGGAAATCATGCAAGGAAGTGGTTACACAGGTGATGGCGGAGCTGAAATCCAGAAGAAGACAAGGAGGCAATCCAGAGATTTGTAACAGCAGAGGTGGTGTTCCGGAGGCCAGAGGCCAGGGTCACTTGACCACAGCTGGTCCCTGTGGGTCTGTGCAGTAGGTGCTTGAGTCAGGGAGGAGGTGAATCATTGCTACACAGCCCACCCAAGCAGAGAAAGCGTGAAGAGATACTCCAGCTTTTCCCTTCCATTCTCCTCCTCCTAATCTCTGGCTGGTGCCTTGCATGGGCCAAACCAAGCGGAAACCAGCTGATCTGGGAGCCCGGGGAACTCAGTGTGCAAAGGTCACCCTCCTGTCTGTAGAGAGCAGAGCAGAAAAGTGGGGTGAGTCTGAGGTCAAGCAGGCTGAGAACCAGCACTGCCAGATCCCAGAGAGTAAGGCTATTTGGTGACCACCCCCCTCCCCCCGCCCGCATCCCTTCCCCAGGCCAATGAATAGCATAATGAAGTGAAAGACCCCTTGACTTGAAGTTAGACTTGATGCTAACCCTGGACTCTGCCTTTTCTAAGCTGTGTGACTCTACACAAGTTACTATACCTTTCCGAACCCTATTACCTCAACTATACAATAGGTAAGAGAATCTCGAATTAAACGATACCTTCATAGAGCTTGCTTGACATGTGTCTGGCTGTGTTTCTATTTTATAATGAAATAAGAACGAGGTATTTAAAACTTTATGGGCTTAGCCTGGAGCTAACAGGAATGTCAGAAATTCACATATGTTGACTGACTACCCCCCAAACTTCAGTGAATTTGCTGACGCTTTATTAGCTACCAATTATTATCTAGTAGATGTCTAATTTCTTAATATATTCTCTTTCTGGAGGCATATGTGTAGAAGAAAGCTTGCAAAGTGTTCGATCGAATATTTGAGTGTTGAAGAGGCACTGTGTGTGCACTGTAGTTTGATACAGGCTAAAGAAGGTTGAGATTCCAGGAGAGCTACTTCTTCAGAGCTATGAAACTTTGGGAAGCCCTCCCTCCTCCCTGAACCACAGGTTTGTCATTTGTTAAGTGGGGATAAAAATGCCACCTTCATAAAATTGTTTTCAGAATTAAATGCAATGGCAGATGGGAAGTACTTATCCTCTGTGCATCTTTCCTGCCCTCCACAGCAAACTTTTTGTCTAGCAAATGCCCAATTCACCAGCAGTCACATTCCATGGAGGCGTGGCAGGATTTTTGGAAACTCTTTAACTGGAGATTATTTATGTTTGGCTTGCTGGTCCCTGTTAGTGATGTGACCTGGCAGGTCTCCACTCAACCCTGTTTCCATCAGTCACAGCTCACTGGCATTATTCATAAGCCAGTTGCTTGGGACTTTGCTCATATTCCTACTGCGAGGCATGTTCACTCTCCTCTTCACAATAAAATGGTCTGGAGGTTTTAAGGTTGTCTTGAGCAAGTCAGCTGCTAGCTTAAAAGGTCATTATCTATTCTCTGAAGGGAAACTTTTATCCCAGGTTGATTAGTTTTATCCTGGGTTGATAAGTGTTTATGCAAAAGAAGTAGGGGAGGGAAAAACCTGGTACTTACTGAACTCCTACTTCTTGCCCTTTATGTATGTTTTCTTGGTTAAATGTACACAGTATTATCCCCAGCTTGCTAAATAAGAAACTTAAAGCAGAGAGAATTGAAATTACTTAATGCAACAACTTTGCTCAAACATTTACCAAGACCCTACTAAACCAGGGACATTTCTAGATGCTTGGAGTTGCAGCAGTGAACAAAATAAAGTCCTAGTCCTCAAATCTCTTCTACTTTAGGAAGACACAGATGGTAAACAAAGATGAAAATCAACATATAATATGTCTGATGGTAATAAGTGTTATGCAGAAAAAGAAAGCTAAGGAAGAAGATAGAGAAAGCTCCTGGGTGAGGTAGGTGCCAAGAAGAAAGTCGGATTGGAGCCAGGTCTGTCTGCCTCTGGAACTCACGGTGTTTCCACTGGTCCCATGCTGCTTCTGATCCTCTTTGGTGATGGTTTCCAACATCTAGGGAGGAAACATGAACTCCTCTAGCATCTTGCTTCTTAGTCTAAAGCTGATAATTCAATGTGTCAGGGTGGTGACTTTGCATTCCTGGGGTACAGAAAACATTTTTGCCGTACTCCCTGCTGTCAGCAGCATGTAGCTGTTTCTTTCGTCTCTCTGGTTTCCCAGACACATTTAATCTTGATGCAGAAAGCATCTTGCCAGCTTGGACTCGAGCCCTAGTGCTGAGGAGACCAGTCTGTCCTAAAGGAGGGTCTCTGTGACTGCTGGGCTCAAAGGAACTCACCACTTCTTTTTTCTCTTCTTCCAAAAAGATGCTCCACGGAGTAGCTTATGTCATCTTAATACCTGGTTCCTGATCTTTAGGACTCAGCAAGACAGTCTAATTCTATTTTTAAAAGTGCTGGCACCTTCTCTGTACCAGGCCCAGTGGCAGGCACTGAAGAAAAGAGATAAAACCTACTTACGGGAGTCAGCCAGACCTGGGTTCCAAGTACCACTTTTCTATTTATGTAATTTTGCACATGTTACTTAACTCCTTAGCTTCAGTTTTGTCATCTGTAAAATGGGGAGAATAAATGTAATCTGCCTCACAGGATTGGTGTGAAGATTAAGTTGGATAATACAGCGTGGTACCTGGCTCTTGATAAGAGCTTAATATTAGTTTTTAAAATATACCACAGTAACCATTTAATTTATAACTGACTTTACATTTTGTCCTATGAGGAAACAGTTGGGTAGATACAAGATTTTCTTTCTCAAAGTGTATGTATTTTAGTGGAAAATACAGTAATAATCCTCATCATGCTGACAGTGTTTACAAAGAAGTGTTGGCATTCAATCTTTATAGTATTTCCCACTAGGTAGGTACCGTTATACCTTTAAAAATCTATTTGTTATGAAATAAAACGTAAAACTGCCTTAATCAAGTGGATGATGTAATGAATTTTCATAAGACCAACACTTTCCAAAACAAGAAACAGAACTTTCCTACCCACCCTAGAATCCCCTTTGATCCCAACTCTTTCCTTTTCTCCGTAAGTAACCACTATCTTGACTTTCATGGTAATCACTTCCTTGCATTAAAAAAAAAAAATAGTTTTATTACCCAAATGTTTATGCCTAGAAACTATAGGTGAGTTTTTCTGTTTTAAAAAGACATGACTTTTAATTCTCTTTCAACTTATAGGTTCCTCCTACACCCCTTTCGTTTACTTACAATTTATTTGTGTATGAACTCAAGCCTGTGGAGATTTCCCACTGTGTGAGTTTTGCTGATGGCATAATCTTGGTGCAGTTCACCATGTTCCTCTGTCCCCTGTATTTCCTGCTAATTGACAGTTAATCCAGAGATTGGATAAATTGAGGTTCAGTCCCTTTTGCAAGACTGTAGGAGGCATACCAGGTCTTGTTGTGTCTGTTTTAGTGATCCTAGTAGCCAATGTGTTTAATATCTATATCTATTTATTCACTGGGAGTTGAAAAATGGTGATATTCTAAGTTTATAATTTGGTTTTCATTTATTGGTTGGAATATTTTTATAAAGAGACAGTTTTCCTCCTTTAATATTTAGTTACTCAGTGTTAGCATTCATACAAGCCAAAGCAAAATAAATGTTTGACTCTTTCTCTTTATTTACCACTTTTTAATATAATGAATTATTGGTTCCCTATCATCCTCCAAAGGTGACAATTGATACATACATAAATACGTATGAATTCATATATATATATATGAGTTGTCACCTTTGGATTCATATATATGTGTGTGTGTGTATGTATGTATGTGTGTATATGTGTGTATATGTGTATGTATGTGTGTATATGTATATATATATATATACACACACATATACAATTGCCTGGTGGATTTAAACATATTTGAATTTTGGTTCATTGCAATTATTATCATTTGTATTTATTTTTTATTTTTAATTATTAAAGTAATTATCATATTAAACTCAAACCCTCCCATCTTTGTTCAGTAAGAAATACTTCAGGTTGACACCTGAGTACTTTTTTCTACATGAACCTAGTAGTCTTTGATAGCTCTCTTGCTATCTGATATTACAAGAGGTTCCAGGCTCATCTTGTACATCCTACCCCCAAACCTGGAATCAGACTTTTCTTCAGGAAGCACTGGTTTCTTTTAGTGAGAAAGTGTATCTCAAGACCAAAACCTGGCTTAGGATACTCATTGGTACTGAGTTGGCCATTGTTTCTAGGCCTTTTCATTGAAGAGAGCTAGGAAACACGCTTATGTACGTAAATCTCTTGTCATTTATATTGATACTTCCAATTGAAATTCAAGACTACAGAGCTTTTACTTAACCTCTTCTTTATTATATTTGTATTTCCTCTCTCCCATATGAAAATTCTGGTTCTCAAGGGCAGAAGGAATGACAGAATACTCCAGAATTACTAATTTAGTTTCATATTCTCCAAAAATAATACAAATACTACCATGAGCATAATTACAGAAAACTTTTTAACTATTTTTTGGTATGTTCTTTCCTCCCATTTTTGACTGGTTCCGCTGTATTTACACTGCTAGAGCATGCAGCCATTACGCAAGACACTCTCTCCCTGTCAGTCTTGGAGGGACTCTGTCTGTTACCACCAGTCCTAATGGGGATGCCTCTGCAGTCATTTTTTATTGCCTGACACTTGCTCCCTGGTAAATTCCCTAGGAAAGTTCCTAGGAACAATATTCTCTCCGTTGTTAAAAGTTGATAATCACTTTTCTATGTCCTTTAAACATATAAGTCAGTTTTGCTGGATGTAAGATCCTTGGCTCATACATTCTATTTTGAGTATCTTGAATGTGTTACTTCATTTTCTTCTGGCAAAGTGTTGCTGTCAAAGTCTAATGATAATCTCAATTTTCTTTTGTTAATAAGTCACTTTTTTTTTTTTTTTTTTACCACATGCCCAAGAGTTGTTTTTTTTTGTTTGTTTTTGTTTGTTTGTTTTTTGTTTTTTTTTTAAGTTCAGTAATTTTATTAGATTGACTTTGGTACTCATTCTAGTCCTGTAGACCAGGAATACTCTGTGGTTTTTCAACATATTTGAAATATACAATTTCATACATCTTTTTTTTTTAATTTCAGGAAAATTTTCTTGAATTAACATTGGTTCTGATTATTGCTTTGTTTTTCTTCTTCAGGTACTCCAATTAGCCATATATTCAAACTTCTTTGCCTATTTTCAATATTTTTCACCTTCTTTAAAATCTCTTGTATCTCTTTATTTCTTTTTAAATATATTATTGAGATGTTATTCCTTTTGCTGTATTTTTGAATTTTGAAGTTTCCTGGTTTTCTTTTTTCTTAAGGCATTGTCTGTTGAGTTGATTTGTTCTTATATTTCTTTATTCTGAATATAATAATTTAGTTCTTTTTTCTGAAAAGAGTTTTTATTTCTAATATTTTCCTGAGTTCCATCCCTTCATTTTTAGGTTTTCATAATTCAGATTTATGTTGGTTTTTCATGCTTTGTGCCATTTTCTTAGTGTTTTTAGCTCATTTTGACACAGTAGGTTGTAGTTTTAATCTGTTTTGTGGGCATACCTCTCAGGCATGCTGTCATTGTGTACAGGGCTGTTATTCTGTCTCTTTTTATTTTTCTTATAATAACCTTATGTGGGATTTGATCTCAATGTTTTGTTGTTGTTGTTCATTTTTATACGAAATTAGGTTTCCTGAGTTTAGAATGAGATGAAGTTCCAGAAAGCTTTTCTAACTTCACTGAGTTAATAGCTCTTCTGTTGCTTTTGGTGGTGGTCAGTAATGTGACAGCTGCTTTCTGGTATTTTGTAGGTTCCCTTCCCCTACTTTGATCTAGACCTCCATTTCCCATCCTCTCTCTCTTGTCTCTGTCCTGCTCAATCTTGGTTCCATCCCCAGCAGTTTCTCCCCATTGTGGACCCCTGTCCTGGAAAGAGGTCCTCATGCGTTTTCTCGGGAGTTCCTAGGAACTCCTAGGGTTTGCAGGAGCTGGACAGCTTGGTCTCCTTCAGTCCTTCTTACCACGGATGCCTTGCACTCACCTGCTGTTGCAGAGGCCAAAACACTTCCACTTGTACCAGCTGTTCTCAAATTGACTCACTGAGCTTTCTGCAAGTCGCTAATAGCTTTTCTTTTCTTTTTTTTTTTTTTTTTTTTTTTTTTTGAGACAGAGTTTCGTTGTTGTTGCCCAGGCTGGACTGGTGCAATCTTAGCTCACTGCAGTCTCCACCTCCCGGGTTCAAGCAATTCTCCTGCCTCAGCCTCCCGAATAGCTGAGACTACAGGCACCCGCCACCACACCTGGCTAATTTTTGTATTTTTAGTAGAGACGAGGTTTCACACCTGCCTCAGCCTCCCAAAGTGCTGGGATTACAGGTGTGAGCTACAACAACTGTCCAATGTTTTGAGGTCTACTTGTGCTGAGGTCTGTCAGTGCAAATACCAACATGAAGCCAGTTTGCTGGTGGTTTGTACTTGCCTCCTTGCATTTGGGGGTTCATTGTTCACCTGGTTTTGTTGTAACTATTGCACATATTTGAAGTTTTGCTCTATAGTCAGTGTGCCTTTTTTATGTGGAGGTTTGAAGAGGTTGAACAACTATACTACCACTGCCGCTACCACTGCCAGATTCCCAGAATCCCCCTTTTCTGTTTTCCCAATTTTTCCTTAGAAATCCTAGGAAAGGTAAAATATCTTTCACAAGTGTAGTAAGTGCCCTCTTGGAACTTACATTCTAGTAGAGGAAGACAGAGAATAAACATGAACAAAAAAATAGAAGAAGATGAGTTCAGATAGTGATGTGTGCCGTGAAGAAAAACCACTGTAAAGGGGTAGCAAAGCCAGGGGAGGTGTTTATCTGGAACTCTTCTCCAAAGAGGTGGCATCTGAGCTGAAATCTGAATGACGAGAAATCACAGGTATTCAAATAACTGAGATCTGAGCATTCTAGGCAGAACAGACAGCAAGTACAGAAACCCAAGGTAGACACAAGTTTGGCCTGTTTCAGAGATGGAAAACAAGGCAGCATGGCTAAAGCAGAGTGAACACAGAGGGAAACGTAGGAGACAGAGGCCGAGAGACAGGCAGGGGCCAGATTGTGAAGGTTCTTGTGGGCTGGGGAAGAGACTTTCAATTGTTGGGGTACTTTTTAGAGACAGGGTTTCTTATGTCACCCAGGCTGGCAGGCTGGAGTGCAGTGGCACAATCGTAGCTCACCACAGCCTCAAACTCCTGGACTCAAGTGATCCTCTCACCCCCGCCTCCTGAGTACCTGGGACTACAGATGCACACCAACATGCTCAGCTCTGACAGTCTGGATTTTAATCTCAGTACCACGGAAACCACTGGAGTGACTTTAAGCAGAAGAATAGCATGATCCAGCTTAAGTCTGAAGACATATATTTTGGCTGCCGTGTGGGAAAAGGGCTGTAGGGACAACAGAGTGAACATCAGGTAACAGTCAAGGCAAGTCTAGGAAGAGACCACTGTGGTCAGTGGAAATGGTGAGAAGTGGTCAGATTTGGGATGTTATTTGGGTAGAGGTGACAGGAGTTGCTGATGTATTTGATGAGGGAAAGAGAAGAATTAAGGATGTCTTATGGGTTCTTGGTCTGCCTCCAACTTTTTGTCCTTTTGAATCTTAAGAGAAGGACAGATAGCACCTTGGCCCTAAATAAGTAGTCACTATAAGCAAGTGGTGGGGGAAGCCACAGACAGGAGGATGATACTTGCAACTTTAGCTGACAAAAAAGGCTTGGCGTTCATGATCATATAAAGTATTTCTTTAAATCAATGAAGACTAAAACGGGGAAAAGATATGATCAGACATTTCACAGGAGAGTTAACATGAATGGTTTATAAACTTAGGAAAATACACTCGACTAATAATCAAGGAAACTAGACCAAGACCAAGGCAGTGTTTTGTTTTGCACACATTCAATTAGCAAAAATCAGGAAGCCAGATACTTATATTGCTGAGGTATGTGGAGCAACAAGAACTCTCATGTTGCTGACAGCAGTGTAAATTGGTACCAGAATTTTGGAAAACAATTTGGCGTTATCTTATAAAGTTGAAACTCTTGCACATTTAGGCTAGGAAACATATACAAAAAAATGTTCTTATCAGCAAAAAACTGGAAGCAATTCAAATATATGTTGAAAGATAGTAGATGAATAATATTGATGCAATGAAATATTATACAGCCATGAAAACTAGTTACTTTAAGCTGTAAACAACAACATGAATGAATCTTAGAAACATACAGCATGATGCTGATTTTTAAGGCCCAATGGTAAGCAAAACTAAACATTTTTTGAGCTACATACATGTGTGGTAAAACTTGAAAATTCTCAGAAACAGAATTGAGAATAAGTCTTAGTGGGGTCAGCGGGAAGAGACAAAAGGAGACAGAGGAAAAACTCTTAAGACAATGTGAGGAAGATGAAAATGTCTGTTTCTTTAGGAGGATAGGTTCGCAGATGCTCATTGTATTATGCTATGTTGCTTAATGTAAGTTCCATATAGTCTTTCACATATAAATTGTGTGATAAATGAAATTCAATGGAATTACAAAATAGATGAAGTATTAATAATTTCCAAATCTTGTCTTTCATATTATGTTTAAAATCCAGCTCAAAAATTCTGAGGTCTAGACCCCTGTAGTGTAACACATTTCAAACTTTCCAAGGATCTTAAAATATGACTTGACCCCATATATTGAGGTTCTAGGTTTCCATAATGGCCGTAGAGGAGAGGGAGTGGCTCAACTTGAATGTAGGTAAGCATTCTTTCCCACATTTTTAGTAACTAAACACAGGAAATCCAACTCACAGCCCTTACCGTTTACTGACTTTTCTAGAAAGAATTCAGAAACTCTATTGGACAAGTAAATTCCTTCCTGCAGCTTTAAACAGAGAATCTCCAATGGGTCCCCCTCTGTAGTGGCAGCATCCAGCACTGTCCAGCTACCTGACTGGTTGGAAGACTGTCTGCCTCCAGTTCCCAGTGCTTCAGGCATTGCACAAGACAAGTACACAGACACCAGACACCAACCTCCAAAATCCAAGAGGTCTGTCTTTCTGCAGTCTGTGGATGTGCAGCAAATGGCAGGTCAGCTCTGGGCTCTGAGAAAGCCAGGCTTGAGTGCAGTACCATTTCTTCCTCTCCTATTCTAAAACTTGAAATGCCCAAAGATAGTGGAATAGTCCCATGGATTCCATAGCCATGTTTTTCTTGTGCTAAAGAGAGTGGGTGAATGAATTTGTGCCTTTTTATTTTTCATCAAGATAAAAATCCAGGTGGGGAAAAAAAGCTCACCGTTAAAACAGAGTAAAAGCATTCTTAAAATGTGTTCTGAAACATCTTGAGCACTTTCTATGTGCTCGGTGCAGAGCTAGGCACTCTCCAACCACGTGGCTATTAAGTGGTAGAATTAGGATTCAGAGATAGGACTTGATTCTGTAGAAAATGTAAGTTTCCTTTTGCAGGAGATGCAATTCAACAGCAGAGATAGAGAAAGCCAGAATGAGATATTTCTTTCTCATTTTGATATACATTAAGCTGTAACCCTGCATTTCCTGTATAAAACGTCCTATGTGTACTTGTGTGCATGATTGTTGTTTGTGAGTGCCAACTCTGGGTGAAGCTACCATCTGCATTATTTATCCAGGTTTAAGATGCAGTTTCTTTGATTAATGCTGAGCTGTGGCCTACAGCCTTATTAGTTTCTTTTTGTTGGTTAATACACATTGCAGCTCTTAGAAGATATAGTGAGACCTCTAAAAACAACTCTCTGGTCAGTGATAGGTACTTCCTATACTTTGGGGTATAGGAAGCCAATTTACTTTCTGTGGTGCATGGGTTTTCTGTGCGTCTTTTAGTTTTTAATTCTCTTAAAAGAAGGGACTTTTATTTTAAGGGCAGTTGGGTAACTGCCATTTTCTAGGTTTCCCAATGTAGATTTTGCTTGATTTTTCAAAGGGTGCTATGATAAAAGACATAGAGCCTGCCTTCACACTTGAATCACTTTCAGGAAGATTTCGGTCATTAACAGTGCTTTCACTAACAGGGACAGATTGAGGTAAGACTAGAGGGTTTGACCTGAATTGAGGAACATTCTACAAAATAGCTGGCCTGTACTCTTCAAAATGTTAATGTCTTGCAACAAAGGATGACCCAAGAACTCTTCTAGATTAAAGGAGGCTAAAGGACAGGACAACGGAATGTAGTGTGTGATCCAGGATTTTCTTTTGGTATAATAAGTCATTACTGGGACAGCTGGTGAACTCTGAATAAAGTCCGAATTTTAGATTTGTATTGTATCAATGTTAATTTTCTAATTTGATCATTGTACTATGGTTATGTAAGAGGACATTCTTGATTTTAGGAAATATAGTCAGTGTGTTATAATGCCTGTTTTGACAACACAGCATTGTTCCAATGCCGTCAGTATGTCAGGGAGCAATTTGAGCATAATGTGAATTTCATTTCATTTGATTCATTTGATTGTACAGGGTTTTGCCCATGAAAAATTCTAAGTGAATGAAGAAAATTGCACCCAGCTTAGCCAAGATGCACATGCACAGAACACACATGCACACCCGTCAGATATTTGCCAATTACCTCCATTCATCACGTGTTATGAACCACATCTGTCCTGCCCATGTCTGGTGCTATGATTTTCTGTCCTCTTCTTGCCACTTCACCATATACCCACAAGCTGCAACCCTCTGCCCCTTCCACAAACAAACTGTAGATCTTTTTCGAGATAAAATGACATATTTATTGTAGGTTTTATATATTTCTTAACCATTTGCTATGTGTAAAAGTGTGCTACCATTTTTAAGTTTCTTATTTTTTTTTTTTTTTTTTTTGAGACGGAGTCTCGCTGTGTCACCCAGGCTGGAGTGCAGTGGCCGGATCTCAGCTCACTGCAAGCTCCACCTCCCGGGTTCACGCCATTCTCCTGCCTCAGCCTCCCCAGTAGCTGGGACTACAGGCGCCCGCCACCTCACCCAGCTAGTTTTTTGCATTTTTTAGTAGAGACGGGGTTTCACTGTGTTAGCCAGGATGGTCTCGATCTCCTGACCTCGTGATCCGCCCGTCTCGGCCTCCCAAAGTGCTGGGATTACAGGCTTGAGCCACCGCGCCCGGCCTAAGTTTCTTATTTCTAACATGTCACTGAAGTTTTTGCGTGTGGTGAAAATGTGGTGATTTTTAGGAATGCTTACGTATTTGAGGGTAAAAGGATATCAGGTCTGCAATTTTTTCTCAAATGTTTTAGGAAAACATTTTATATGTAAAAACACATCTAATTGCATTCTGTGTGTGTGAGCGTGTGTGTGTGTGTGTGTGTGTGTGTGTGTGTGTGTGTGTGTGTGTGTGTGTGTGTGTGTAGAGATGGGGCGGGGGGGAAGAGAAGGATAAAGCCAGTGTAGTAAACTGTTAACATTTTGGGTAATCCAGGTGAAAGGTCAGTGGTGATTATTTCTACTATTCCTGCAACTGTTTTGTAAATCTGAAACTATTTCATAATAAAAAGGTGAAAGGAAGGAAAAGAGTCAGGGAATGGGAAAGATTATTTAAAAATGAAGTCCAAATGTAAAAAACTAAGGAAGGCGAAAGGAAAGGGAAAATGATTCAGCTGGGAAAATAACCAAAGCAGAGTGGGAGAGAGGATCTTAAACAAACCTTCTACAAAGTGGATTAGAACATGAGTTTAGTTTGATGCAAGCTGTTTGTAAAATATCATAGGAATACTACAGCTACAAAATGGGAAAGAAACATTTTGCTTTCCCAGAAAGATTTTTTTGGAAGTCTAACCCAGAATAGTAAAAATCAGAATAGATCCACATATATGGAAATCATATAAATTAACAATTCTAAATGTATTTAATATCTTTATCTCTTCCTAACAATACAAAGACTTTGATATACTTTGATAGTCTCCACTTATCTGCAGTTTCACTTTCCACGACTTCAGTTACCAAGGTCAACCATAAGAATATTACAATAAGAAATTTGGAAAGAGAGAAAAAGACCACATTTACATAACTTTTATTACCATATATTGTTATAATGGTTCTATTTATTTTATTAATTGTTGTTAATCTCTTACTGTGGCTAATTTATAAATTAAACTTTATCATAGGTATGTATGTTTAGGAAAAACATAGTATGTTTAGGGTTCGATACTATCTGCAGTTTCAGATATACACTGAGGTTTACTAATGGTACACTCACATGTACAAATCTTAGTGTTACTACAATTTTATCTTCACTTTTTAAAAAACACTAACAAAATATTGACAGTGGTTAGTTGTACAATCGATCAACATCTGTCTTTACTATTATTTTCCCATGGGTTTACTTTTCTTCTTGCTGAATTATATCTTTTAATATTCCTTTCAACGAGAGTCTACAAACTAAAATGTCTTTATTTTGCTATAACGCCTGAAGGATAGTTTATCTGGGTATGAAACTATATTGACAATTATTTTCCTTTTGCCCCTTGAAGATTTGTCTTCTCTCATCTGTTTTTATTGGCAAACAGTCTGTTATCAATCCAGTTGTCATTCTTTTGTGAAAATCCATCTTTTCTCTCCAAGAACTCTTAAGATTTTCTCTTTCACCTTATATTCTATGATTTTACCCTACTGTATCTAAGGTGGATTTATTTATCCTACTTGATACCTAGTGCTCATGTCTTTCTTCAATTCTGGAATATTCTTAGGCAGTATCTCTTCAAATACTACTTCTCTGCCAAGGCTAGTTTTTTGTTTTTTTATTCTGGAAACTCCTATATCAACATGTTGGCATTTCCCAATTTACTAGCCATGCTCTTACCTGCTCTTTCATCTTCCTTTACCCTTGATCTCTCTGTTATTTGTTCTGATGAACTCTTTAGTGTTATCTTTCAGAATAGGTGATAGTGTCCTAATTTTCTGGATTGAAAACAAGCAAACAAGACAAATTTCAGATTGGATTTTTCCCGAGGTAAAATAGCTAGTAAGAGGTAGATCCTGGATCTGAATCTATGTTTGCCTAACCCCTGACCTGCATTCCTTCTTTTGTGAATTCATGAGTTCATCCTTAAAGTTAAAACCCTAGCATAGTGAAGTAGCTTCACATCCCTTCATTGTTCTATCATGTGGGTGGGTGAATTGGGAAGATGAATGTGACTTCAGGCCGAGACTGTGGGATGCCATGTACCGGAAGACCTGAGAAGTGTCAAGAGTTATATCTGGCCTCTTTTCCATTTTCATTCTAACTTGTTTCTGAGAAAGAAAACTTTAGTTCCTTTTTATCTTTTATGATGCGCAGAATTTCCATCTTTCACGTTCTTTTGGCTGTCTAAATAGACTGTTTACCGAGGTTTGTTTGTATACCACTTGTCTCTTCTCGGTAGCAGAATTTTGGTTTCATTTTATTGGGCAGATGTTGTTAAACTTAGAAGTTTTCAGCAACAGGGAAGTGATGAAATGTTTGCAACGCTAGTCTATAAATATAAAAAAAAGTCTATTGTTGTTATTCAACATTTGTTAAGCACCCACAGAGTGCTGGGTGCTGAGTATCACTACAGTCGGGGGAGAAAGGGTCTAAGCTCACACAGATTGTGTCTTTGTAAATCACATTTCTTGTAATTTGTTTTTAATGTTATATCTATTACTTGTCTCAAATAGTTCAGTAACATTTTTTAGGTCCTCATACTACCCAGCTTGGGCATTATAGCCAAAGATGAGGATGACACATACATTACTTTGTCATTCATTCATTTGTTCAAAAAAAAAATACTGCATTGGTCATATGTTATTTGACAGGGGAACTCACAGGCCCATAAGGAAAACAAATGTGAAACACAGTTGCAATACAATATGATGAAGACTATAATGGAAGAAGCTGCTAGATCAGAGAGTGATACAACGAGGATGTGATTAACTCTGCCAGAATAAGTCAAGGGCAGTTTCTCAGAGGAGGAGATACTCACTCGAAATGGGTCTTGAAGGAGGAATTTTCCAGAAAGCAAAGAGTTACTTCAAATAGAGGGAACAGCATGGGTAAACATTTAGGAAAAACCCAAGTTGTTCTCCATGGCTGGACTATAAAGTGTGTCTTTGAAAGATGACACTAAGAGGGGCTAGTTTGGAATTCTTTGAATGCCTTACCAGCTGCCACCCAAAAGCTTGGGTGTCTTTGTGGTTAGTAAAGCCACTTAAGGGTTTAAAACAGGGAGCATTTGGCTTTCTGGAGGCAGGGAGGAAGCTGGTTGGAAGAAGATGATAGCATGGCAGAGGCCAGTGAGACGGGCATTATATTAGCTCTGGGAAGCAAAACCAGCTCGAAACTCTAAACAGTGGAAATGAATGAGAAGAACACATCTGAGGGAGATTGAAGAGAATCAGTCAGTCAAAAAAATGTGCAGCTGGAGGGAAAGGGAGTGGTCTAGGATAACTTCTAAAATTCTAGCTGGGGATCGATGTGGAGATTTTTTTCACACCATAAGCCTCCAGCAATAAATATATGGCAAATATTTCTCTTTTTATCTCAGTTTCTGCCAAGCAACTCCCAATCCTGGAGGAATTAAAGAGTATTGGTTTCCCCAAAAATAGTATATCTGGAGAAGCTGCCCAAGAAGAAAATGGCTTCACTTTCTCAGTGACTTGCTAGGAAAGTAATGAGAATAAGGTTTCAAAACTTAGTTCCTCTAATTTAATGTCTTTGGAGGAATCGGCTCCTTTGCAGAGAATAGCTTTGATATTGAGTTCATGACTCCTGCCTTTAGCTTTCTTTCATCATTGCAGATGGAGTGCTGGTCATGTGTCTTACTAGCCAGCTCTATTCTCATGCTCCTCAAAATGTTCTCTTTGAATAATTAGACTTTTTCACTTAATTTTGAAAACATGTCTGATGCCTATTATGAACCATGTGTGATGGCAGGTGCGTTCACATGTCATCTCATTTAATACAACAACCTGAGAGATGGATAGCAACATCAGTTTTACAGATGAGGAAATGAGATTCTGAGACATTAAACAATCAGTCCCAGGGCACAACACAAGTTAGTTGCAGAATCAAGGTTAGAAGCTGATTCAAACTCTTCTAGCGTTCATCTTTCTTTGAGATTTTTGTTCATTCATCCATTCATTGTTTTAATCATACATAGCTTCTCTTGTGTGTTAGTTTAGTAACCACATTGGGCACTGGGTTGATGGCAGGGAATGAGTCAGACCAGTGCAGAGAATGACAAGCATAGAGGCAGTTATAATACAGCTTAATGAGTCCTCCGGATGGGTGTGGTGGATGATGCGGGAGATCCAAGGGGGGTACCCAACTAGGAACTGGGGCTCAGCAAAGTGCCCTGGAGGAAGTGATACCCAAGCTGAGAGATGAAGAATAAGTGAGCGGGGTACCCAGGGATAGGTGAGAGGGAACAACATCCTCCAGGCAGAAGGAGAAGTAGACACAAGGGAGGGTGTGGCAAGAGATGAACCTGACAGGTAGTCTTGGACCAGATCAGTGAAGACCTTATAAGCTACATCAAGAAGCTTAAAATGAATCCTTAGGTCATTGGACAGCTATGGAGGAAGAGTTTGTAAGGAAGGGAAGTTATATGAATACACAGGAATTTTTTAAGGTGGCTATGGTAGTAGTGTGAAAACAGAAATGATTAACAGTAGGCAAGCTCAGAGAAAGAAGCTGCCAAGGAGACTGTCACCATAATCAGAAACCAGAAAGAAGATGGTGGCCTGGACTGGGGAAGTGACTGTAGGGATGGAGAGAAGTGGATGGGCTTGGGAAATGAGAAAGGGGCAGGATCCACAGGGCTTAGGATTTGAGTGAATAGAGAAGAGAGAGAAAAGTAAAACAAGACCAACCCAGGTAACTGGGTGAGGCTATTCCCATCCACTGGGATGAAGGGAGAAGAACCAGTTTGGGAGGGAAGATGACTTCAAGCTTATTCATGTTGAGTTTGACATGTCAGTGGACAGCCAAGAGATGTCCACTTGGGCAGCTTTGAATGAGAATCTAGGAGATCAGAGGGGAAGAGTGAGATGAAGATACGGATTTGAGTTGTATCAACATATAGATGGTAATTAGCTAGGGAAAAGCTACAAAGCAAGAAGAAAAGAGCATAGACCAGAGAACAGCTAATGTATATTTAGGAGACTACCAAAGAAAGAGGAGCTGGCAAAGAAGCCAGAAAAGGAATCTTCAGAAAGGTGAGAATAAATCCAGGATAACATGCCAAAGCCAAGGGATGCAAGTGTCTAGGGTCACCAAAGAGAGGTGAATCAGATAAAGACAGAAAGTCCCCTGTGTGTTTTAGCCAATAGAAGGTCTTGGGGATCTTGGGTGAGACCAGTTTCAATGTCAAGGTGGTGGAGGTAGAGTCCAGACAAGCCCTCGGGGTACTGTGGCTGTGAGCAGGGAGAGGAAGAATGATGACAGCCAGATGGTCATGTAGGACTGAGGGAAAATGTGGGGGTTCGTGTTTGTTGGTTGTGTTAACATTGGAAGAGACTTGAGCACATGGAAATGCTGATGAGAGAGCACCAGGGGAGATAAGAGTATTCGCTAGGACCAGGGCCCTGGGATGGAAGGGGTATGGCAAATCCAGGTGAGTGACTTGGCTGTGGGACTGAGAACGCAGGCTCTCTGAGTATCAGTGGGAAAGGAAGCCAGAAGAGACCAGATCCAGGGAAAGGATGAGGAGTCAGAGGGAGTTTCCATCTAACAGCAGGCATGGGGATGCCAGTACACGTGTGTGTGGGTCCATGTGTGTAGGCATGTGCATGTGTGTGCATGTGTTGGGCAGTGATACTGGCATAGAGGGACAGGGGTCAGTGGTATGGGGAGACTGGAGAAGGTTTGAATAAAGAATGGTGGAGTGGCTGAGTGCAGCAGCTCACACCTGTAATTCCAGCACTTTGGGAGGCCAAGGTGGGAGGATCACTTGAGCCTAGGAGTTTGAGACCAGCCTGGGTGACACAGACCCTGCCTCTACAATTTTTTTTTTTTTTTAATGAGCTGGTATGGTGGTGTGCACCTGTAGTTCCAGTGACTCAGGGCTGAAGCAGGAGAATCACTAGAGCCCGGGAGGTTGAGACTGCAGCGAATCATAATCACACCACTGCACTCCAGCCCAGGTAACAGAGCAAGACCCTGTTAGAAAAAAAAAAAAAGGTAGACTGCACTAGCTGGGTGAACCTAGGTTTATTGTTTTCTTTGACCCTAATGCTGGGGGATTTACCCATGTGTGAGGAGGAAGTGGACTTTCCACCAGCTGCCTTGTTTTGTCCTGTGTTTGGAGTGTGTTCTTATTTTCCCCTTTAGCTCCTGTAGAGCAGGGTCATAGTGCCAGCCGGTATTGTTCAGTGAGTTATTGATCAGTGAGAAAGTGATCCAGTTAAAGCTGTCTTCTCTCTGTCCTTCTGGCTTGTGGCATTTATCTGCTACCTACATAAGTATACAGGTGATTGAGGCTAACTCAAACAGTGTCTTCTCTCTTGGAGTTTTGATGGTTAGCATGTTTTTCAGAAATGCCCTCGAAAAAGGAGGCTGGGATTCTTGCTGTGTTCCTTCCTTGTAGTCATCTTCCCACTTACCCCAACAAGAGTAAATTTAACCCAGCAGACCAGGTTCTACCTAATAGCAGGCCCTAAAAGTTAGCATAGAACTTTCTCACTGAAGAGGGCTGCTCCCTGGGTCCTTATTCCCATGCAGTCTCTTTCCGTAGAAATAGAAGGTGTGCTTAGAAGGACAGCTTGCCTGGTTTCAGATCTCAGCTGTGCTGCTCACTTGCAGTGTGACCTCGAACATGTCTCCTCCTTTTCTGAGCCTCAGCATTCTTATGTATCAAGTAGAGTGAGTATGCCTGTTTCCCAAGGTAGTCAGAGAAGCTAGTGAGCCAATGGCTATGGAATACCTTAGCGATAAAAGGTATGCAGTGCCTGTCTACTCCCTGTCCTTTCCTCATTTTTCAGTTATTAAAATGCAGTTCTCTGGCTTTCCAGGTGTGAAACAGTCTGGATTGAAATTCTTCCCATCTCCTCCTGCAAGGTAGCTGAGTTGGAGCCTCACATTAGTGCTTTACCCCCAGTTTCTGTAACAAGAGCACATACCACTGTCTGCTCACCAATCAGTAAAGAACACAAAGGTACAAATGTTGAGTCCGTGGGACAGAGTGACCCCCTCTTGAAAGACAGCCCTCAACTGTTACTGCCCAGCCTCCGTCAGTGGGCAGCCTGAGACACTGTCATTGAAGAGATTCCAGTCGGGAAGACTGCCCTGGTTCATCTGCCACTTTACCAGAGGTCAGGCTGGCAGCCTGCAGGCCAGATTCAGCAAATTCAGCACTTAAATGTGTTTGGTTTGTCAAATGCTGTGTTTGTAACCTTTTTTTAATTGGATGCTTCTAAATATTTGGAAGCATGGCTCGTCTGTGTTGGCCACCACTCACTGTTGTCTTACACCCTGCCCCCTTCACTCATTTCTATTCCTTGTGGACCCATGAAGCCTTTTGTGTTTGTAGCCTTTCTTTCTAGATCCACCCTGGACTTATTCCTATAGTAAGCCAGACCAACCAACCCACAGATATCATTGAAAGAGGTTTTGAATCCTTTTATTGTGTTTGCTGAAGGGTGTTGTTGACAGCATGATTCATTTATTATCCAAAGACTATTTACTGAGTGCCTACTCTGTGCAGCATAGTATGCCCTATTCTCAGTATCTCTGAGCATCCAGAGGAAGCCCCATCAAGTGGCCTCTTCTCCATAGACATCAGGAAGGAGTAAGGTTTCCCCTTAGGTAATTATAATAAAGACCTGGCATTCAGTACCAAGGCAGCATCCCGGTTACATATATTTTTCATCCCTGACATGCCAGCAGATTCTTCACTCTTTTTCTCATGCTCCAGTCATCCCGTCCGTCATCATGCTGTTCAGTAGGCACTAAAGGGCCTGTTCTCTTGTTTCCTTAATTGTTAGAGAGATTCTAGTAGTTGATGGAGTTTCAGGTCTTCTGCCGGTGATCACCTCATAGAAACTCAAGCTTCTGGACTTGAAGGGTTTTCATGGTTATGAACTATAATATTGATCCAAAGAGCAGATCCAGGTGCTTTCTGCATATAGCCCATACATTGAATACTTTCAGGCCAATTGATTCTAAAGCCTGACCTTGGAATCATAGTCTCATTTCCAAGTCAAAGTAGATGGAGGAGCAGTACATGCAATGAGCCACCAACATTTCTGGCCTTCGCTCTTCCACAAGCTGCCACTGTAAGTTTTTGGCCAGTTTTCCTTTTCATGAGAAATAGGTTAATTTTACAGTATGAAAGTACAGTTTTTCAATTTCAACTCTAATATTCCAAGAACAAACTGTGAACTTTTCACCTGGTGACCCATCAATCTGAATCTGTAGCCTAACACACAAACACTACAGGTTCTTTAATTGGGATGACTTGAGTTCAGATCTCTAACTCTATAACTTATTAGCTGTGTAGCCATAAAAGCAAGTCACACGATTTGAGCTTTGGTTCTGTGTCATCTTATGCACATGGGGTAAGAGTTACCGCCTCCCATGGTTCTTGTGGGCCAGGCCTCCACAAGATGAGGAATGTGGAGCGCTGAGCAGAGCACATGGCATGCTGCTGGGGATTAGCCTAAGTGGCCTCCATCCTGTTGCTGTCACACTTCAGGGGGTTAGAGTATCGTTCGTCCAAACACAGCTAACAGACCTAGCCCATGGACTGATTGGAGGCAACACTCTCTAAACATTTAACCCTCCCTCCTTTACCCCTCCTGAAATCTGTTTTGGTTTGTTAAGTGTGTTACCAAATGTGGTCTCCTAACTCCCATATGTTAGCAATTAGATGTGGCCTCACATTAGTGCTTTACCTCCATGTTTCTCTCCCCTACTAGACTGTGAGCTTTTGGAAGGAAAAGAGAGCTCCGTTCTTATTCATGTCTGTATTCCTAGCACATAGTGGGGCCTCTTAGAGTGTTTGTTCAAGACTTGGCTCAGATGCTGCCACTTCTCAAAAGCAAATCTGCTTGTGGCTCCATCTCTCTAGACTTCAAGCTTCTTGGAGGCTGTGACAGCATCCGGGACGTCTCATGTCTCCAATGCAGATATAGTGTGCTCTCAGTCAGTGCCAGCTGAAGGAATTATTAAGTGATATTTTCATCAGCCCGGAGCCCAGGACATAGTAGGAGCTCATTAAAAGATAGCTGAGCTGCGGTTATAATCATTAACACCAAGAAGAAGAAGAAAATAAAGATGGGCATCTGGTCACCCACTTTGGTGTGAAGTATGGACATTGATTGGAAGACTATTTCAGAGAAACAAAATGGCCCTTTATTCATTTTGGGGAAGGGAGGAGGGTTAGCAAAAGAGGGTCTTTTTCAAGTGTTTGCTCCATCTTGCTGCCACTTTACTATGTGTGGCTGCTGTTGCTATGGCAATTCTTTAAGCAATTGAATAGAACAGCACTAGTTGTTGCAAACCAGCTCTAATTGCTCCCATGCACCAGGCCTGCCCACACGACCACTCTGCACAGCGTTCCCTTTTTCAGATGTGTATTTTCATAAATCTCTGGGCATTGTGCAGCTCCCTTGCTCTTGTGACATTGCCATCCTCGGGCAAAGGGCACAAGAAGCAGCTCTGGGTGTGAGAGAGGGTTCTGCCAATTTTCCCTGTGTGAGTGAGCAATGCAGACCCCATGTTCAAGGGGGTAGCAGGATGCAGGCTCAGCAGGGCCTTGAAACCAAATAAAACATTTGTGGGGTAGGTTTATTATATGTATTTGCCATTGTTGGGCAATTTAGTCATCTTTTTAAAGCCAACCATACCATTCCTGCGCCCTCCTGCCATGAGGGCCGCATTCATGGTATACTGAGAACTTCTGGTTTTAACCTGAATGTAACAGGGGAGAACTGATATTAGAAAAAATGGAAGGGAGCTGGCATATGTGGTGCCCCTCCTGTGTGCCAGGCAGCCTACTGGACACTTCCCATGTGTTGTCACTTCTTACACAAATTCACTGGACAGTGGGTAGGGATAGGTCGGGGGATGGGAGGGTCCCTGTTACAGATGAGGAAGCTAAAGGGCAGAGATTTGGCATGGAACCCATGATCACAGTCAGTGAGTGTGTGGCTGGGATTAGATCCCAGTCTAATCCCAGTCTTACAATCACTCTGACTGGTTCTGAGACCTGTGCTCTTTTCATTGGGCCACACTTTCTTCCAGGAAGGAGGCCAGCCTTTGGTGACACAGAAAAGCCTGATTTCAGTGAACGGGCATTCAGCCAGCTCCCCTGTCCTTCCGCATGGAAGGCCCTTCTTTAAGTAATCATGAAACTTAAGGATGATCTTCTGAACAGTTTCATCGTAACTATAGCTTATTTGGAATGCTGACACTACACCAAGCTCCAAGCTGAATGTCATACGGGTATCTCACTTTATCTTATTTTTTACAAATGGGGAAGTCGAGGCCCAAAGAAGGTAAGTGACTTGCCCAAAGTTGTAACAATAGGGGTGGCAGAGCCAGGATAAACATCCAAAATGGACTCTCAAGCCCCTTAACCACGACGCTGCCTCCCACGGGCTTATTTGAGCATGGATGCTGCGTATGTATTTGAAACCTTTCATGATAGTGCTCTAAGAATCCTAATAGCCAACAGAAAAATTGTCTTCCTATTCCTGAGATACTTGTAAAAGTTAAACTTACCCAGTGCACTGGCCTCTAAAGGCAGAAGTGTAGCATGGGCACACAAGGGAGCTAGATGAAATTTCACCTGGGGAACTGCGTCTTGGTAATGGGTCTCGATGTGAGGATCTGTGTTTCCAGTAAGAACCTGTACTCCAGCAGCTCTGTCCTGTCATACATTAGGATGGTAGAACTGTGTTTGAAATTTCTTCTTTCTCCCTCTTTTCTTCCTTTTTATTTTAATGTAGTTCGTACAGTAAAAAGGTGAGAGGAAAAAGAAACAAAAACCAGACACTGTTCTCATAGAAGTGAACCTACTCTAACAGCAAGGTTTTTCTCTCAATAATCTACGTTAAACCCTGATGAATTCATATGAACAAGGGTTTCTAAATGCCTACTGTGTGCAAGACACCACTTTAGATAGTGGGAACAGAGTCAGGTACCAGGAAGCATTCAGTTGTGGGTAACAGAAATCTGGCTGAAATGATGATGAACTTGATTATCGATCATTGGAAGGTCAGAGACAGGCAGTTCGGTGATTGGCTGATTGAGCAACTCCCTGATGATATCACAATATCAGAACCAGGATTCACATCTGTATCTGACTCTCAAGAAATCTCACTTTCCCATCCTTTCATTCTTGAGTGTGCAGGCATCAGCCTACGTGCCACCAGGCAGGCTTTGCTCATGATCTCAGGGTGGCTTCTATTTCACCTATGGGCCTTACATCCTCACCACAATTTCCAAAGGCAGCAAAAAGACCTTTCTTCCATTTTTTTTTTTTTTTTTTTTTTAGTTATTGTTGAGACGGAGTCTCGCTGTTGTCGGCCGGGCTGAAGCACAAGGGCACAGTCTCAGCTCACTGCAACCTCTGCCTCCCAGGTTCCAGCAATTCTGCCTCAGCCTCCCGAGTAGCGGAGATTACAGGTACCTGTCACCATGCCCGGCTAATTTTTTTTGTATTTTTAGTAGAGACAGGGTTTCACCATGTTGGTCAGGCTGGTCTTGAACTCCTGAACTCAGGTGATCCACCCACCTCAGCCTCCCAAAGTGCTGGGATTACAGGCATGAGTCACCACATGCAGCTTTTTTTTTTTTTTTCTGACAGGATCTTGCTCTGTTGCCCCAGGCTAGAGTACAGTGGTAGTCAAAACTCACTGCAGCCTCCTGAACTCAAGCAATCCTCCTGCCTCTGCCTCCCATGTAATTGGGACCACAGGCGTGCACCACAACACCCAGCTAATTTTTTAATTTTGTGTAGAGACAAGGTTTCAGTTCATCATTCAGGCTGGTTTCAAACTCCAGGGCTCAAGTAATCCACACACCTCAGCCTCCCAAAGTGCTGAGATGACAGGCCTGAGCCACCACGCCCAGCCTGGGTATTTCTGAAGATTCAGAGGAGCTTTCCCAGAGGCTCTCCTGGTGACTTCTCCTCCGGTGCCATTGACCAGAATTGAGTCATATGCCATGCCTCTGCTCCAGCCCATCACTGGCAAGGAAGTGAGGCCACCAGGTTAACTTAGATATGAGGACCCAGGCCAGGTGCGGTGGCTCACATCTGTAATCAAAGCACTTTGGGAGGTCAGGCAGGCAGATCACTTAAGACCAAAAGTTCAAGACTGGCCTGGCCAACATGACAAAAACTTGTCTCTACTAAAAATATAAAAATTACCCTGTAATCCTAGTTATTCAGGAGGCTGAGACGCAAGGATCGCTTGAACCTAGGAGGCGGAGGTTGCAGTGAGCCAAGATTGTGCCACCACACGCCAGCCTGGGCAGCAGGGTGACACTCTGCCTCAAAAAAAAAAAAAAAAAAAAAAAAATTTAATGTGAGGACCCAGCCCAACTCTGGGGATGGGACCTGAAACAGTTGGCCTCATGGAGGAGGAGGGAGGCATGAACAAATTGGGCTTCTCTTAGGATAGAGAGAGGAGGGAATGGGGACTGGGTGGGCAGCCAACAATAGTGACTGGAAACAGATGATGCCCTCCTTCAGGGAGCTTACACTCTAGGGAAATAGTAAACGAGGAGACAGACCAATGTACCATTTACAGTTCCATCTGAGCTGTAGAGGAGGTGAGCAGAGTTTGGTGCCTCTCCTTCAGATGGTGCATCAGGGAAGTCCTCTTGGAGGTGACATCAGCCAACCGTGTTGGGTGGAGGGGAGAAAATGTTCCAGGCAGAGAAGGGAGGCAACACGGCCCCTAGGAGGGACCGAAGGGAACGGGGGAGCCCAGGACTTAGCAAGCAAGGTGAGTGGCTTGAGTTGAAATTAGAGATTTAGGCAGGTTCAGGTCATGCAAGGTTTTAGAGGCCACAGAAAGGAGTTTGGGTTTTATTCAAAATCAGTGGAAAGCCAGTGTAGGGTTTTTTAAAATAGGTGTGACACAGTTAATTTTGTATTTTTTAAAAGTCCTGCTGGCTGCTCAGAGGATGGCTTTGTGAAAGCACAAAGAACAATTGGAAGGTCACTATGATGATCACCTAGGTCACTTAGATAGGTGGGGATGGCATGGACTCAGTGGTGTGTCGGTGGAAATGGAGAGGAAAGAGCTTTTTTGGAGATGGGATCAGTAGGACTTGCCAGGTACTGTGCTAGCTCCATTCCCATGGGCTCTCTTGTCCAGTTTTCTCTGTATGCCTAGACAGTCATTTTTAAAAAATAAATTATTATATCCCCTTTTCAAATAAGAAAGTTCTGAGGAGTGGCCTGCCCTGGGTCACAGCATTTAGCTGAGCCAGAGTAGGGAGGAGTAGGACAGCTGGATTCTGAGGTAGATGGGCAGGACCAACTCAATTAGCAATTCACTGGGATTGTTTTCCTAGATGAAGCTTTTGTTTTTGAGAGTGATATTTTGAGAACTGCTGTCTCCGTGGGAATATCTTAGTTGTGTGCAGCAAAGCCATCTCTGCATCTACATTTTCTTGTTTAACACATGACTGTCTTTATAATGAGTGCCTTCTTTATATGGGGTTATCAGAGTAACTCTGAATCTATTTTACAACTAAATTAATGATGTCCAGGAAACATTTATTTGGCTCCCTTTCTATTTATAATATTGTTACCAGCTAATTGCCTTTGAATATTCCTACTTATAGGGTCCTTTGTGCCAGTTAAAATCTACCCCACATAGGTGAATCCCTAATGCCGCTCAGGGCTACTCAGTCACTTGGGAAGTTTCTCTTCTTGTAATAACAAGAGCAATCATGAAAATTTATGCCAGGAAAAAAGGGTCAGCTTGAGACAACACCTAGAAAATAATAATATATATATTTTTTCTGATTATAAAAGTAACATTTTTAATGCAGAAAATTTGGAAAAGACAGAAAAGCATAGAGAATGAAAGGTCACTCACATTTCCACCACCCAGAGGCATCCCACATTCAGTTTTGCTGCTTTTCTTTACAAGTGTTTTTTATGCCTTTTTAAATAATTGAGTTCATACAGTCAATATCATTTTTCTTCCTTTTTCATGCAATTATACGGATTTTCCTCACACTATGAGATATTGTGTGTAAATAATCAGTTGTAAATGGTTATGCAATTCGTCTGCTTGAATTTGCCTCACTGTGCCACAGTTTATTTAACTGTGCCCCTCTTAGTTTTTTTTTTTGTTCATTTGTTTGTTTTATTTTGTGTTTTGTTGTTTTTTTGAGACAGGGTCTCGCCCTGTCAGCCAGGCCGGAGTGCAGTGGCACGATCTCAGCTCACTGCAACCTCCGCCTCCTGGGTTCAAACAATTCTCCTGTCTTAGCCTCCCAGATAACTGGGAATTCAGGCACGCCACCACACTCAGCTAATTGTTTGTATTTTTAGTAGAGACGGGTTTTACCATGTTGGCCAGGCTAGTCTCAAACTCCTGACCTCAAGTGATCCACCCACCTTGGCCTCCCAGAGTGCTGGGCCTCCCAGAGTGCTGGGATTACAGGCATGAGCCACCATGCCTGTTTAAATTTTTGTTGTTGTGATATGAATGGTTTTGTTTTTTTTTTTTTTTTTTTTTTTTTTTTGAGACGGAGTCTTGCTCTGTCACCCAGGCTGGAGTGCAGTGGTGTGATCTCGGCTCACTTTAAGCTCCACGTCCCGGGTTCACACCATTCTCCTGCCTCAGCCTCCCGAGTAGCTGGGACTACAGGCGCCCGCCACCACACCTGGCTAACTTCTTTGTATTTTTAGTAGTCGTCTCCCAGAGTGCTGGGATTACAGGCATGAGCAACCACGCCTGGCCCCAATACTGTCCATTCTTATCAACATTCCATGGATGGCCACCCTGGGCTACAACTAGGAGTTTTTATTTTTTATATTTGCCAGTTTAAAAGGCAAAGAGAAATGAATTCTGTTTTAATTCTCATTTCCTTGATTACTAGTGACATTGATCTGCTATTCATGTTTATTTGCCAGGTGTTTGTTTTTTCATTATGAACTCTGACACTTCTCTACTGGGCTGTCAGTGTTTTCTTATTTTTATTCACATAAGCTCTTTTTATAATTTTTAGTATTAGCCTTCTTATAAAATTGTAACAAATATATCTTTCTGGACTGGGATTGCCCACCCCAGCCCAAATACACACAAAAGTACAGAATACACACCCCCCTTGTACCCATCACACAGCTTCAACCACCATTGACATTTTGTCATATTTGTTTCATTTGTTTTCTACCCTACTCTCCCCCAACCTTTGTGTGTGTGTGTGTGTGTGTGTGTGTGTGTGTGTGTGTGTGTATAATTGAGACAGGGTCTCACTCTGTCTCCTAGGCTGGAGTGTGGTGGCACGATCATGGCTCACTGCAACCCTGACCTCCCAGGCTCAGGTGATCCTCCCACCTCAGTCTCCCAAGCAGCTGGGACTACAGGTGTGGACCACCACACCTGGCTGATTTTTTTTTTTTTTTTTGTAAAGACAGGGTTTCCCCTTATTGCCCAGGCTGGTCTCGAACTCCTGGGCTCAAGGGATCCGTTCACCTCAGCCTCCCAAATGCTGGTACTATAAATGTGAGCCACCACACCTGGCACTCCTCACTTTTTTTGCTGGAATATTTTAAGAACAATTTAAGTGTTTCATGTCATCTTTAAGTTATATTAATTAGTAAGCATCTCTAAAAAAATAAAAATTTGACATTTTCTCTTTCCTTCAACTTTTCATTTAAAAAAATTCAAACCTATGGAAAAGTTGAAAGAATAGTACAATGAATACCCATTTACCCTTCACCTATGTTCACTGATAATTAATGTTTTACAAATGTGCATTATATTTCTAATATGCACACTGTGCCTTTTGTTTTGTTTTTGTTTTCATTTTGTTTGTTTTATTTTTGTGGAGCCATTTTAAAGTAAGTTATGACGCTTCACTCCTAAATATTTCAGCCTGTATTTTTTAAGAAGATAGGATATTCTCTATCCTAATCATAAGGCCATTATCATTCTCAAGATATTTGAAATTGATACAATAATATTATATAATGGAAATATTACTTTTAATGGCAAAAACTGCAGCTACTTTTGCACCAACCTAATAGACAATCTGTAATCTACATACAGCTTTCCCAGTTGACTCCAAACTATCTTTTCTAATCATCTTTCTTGTTTGATATACTTGGGCTCAAATCGAGGGTCACACATTGCCTTTGGTTGTTATGTCTCGTTAGTACCCTCTCATGTAGGATAGTCTCTCTTGCTTTTTGTTATGTTTTGGTCTTTCAAGGCATTTACATTTTTGAAGAGTCCCAGACCAGTTGTCTTGTAGCCTTCCCCACAACGTGATTATGTGACTGTTAACACATGACTGTATTCCGGCCTGCCAAACTGCCTGGGGTTCATCTTGTACATTTCCTGTCTCAGAGCTGGAGTCAGCCCTTTCCTCCATGAGTCCTGGTTCCTTTTAGTAGGGAGTGATATTTAGAAACCAAGATCTGGGCACCAGGTATGCTCATTCCTACTTGGTATTACTTGATGCTAGGCCCTTTTAGTTGATACAGCCAAGGAATGTGTAACACACCCAGACCCACGACAGTCACTTTATGTCTCTGTTTCTGTATCCATCTTCCCATATGGAAAGCCATGGGCTCACACCAATAGTTCCTATTCCAGTCCAACATAGGAAATACTCTAGTTTTCTCCCTTTACATATCTGTAACTACTTTCTACAAAAAGGAAAAACCTGGCCTGTATGTTCCTAATGTATTTGGTTATTTGTGTGGAACCACCCTTCTGTCGCTGCCCCTGCCTCCATCCCCAGCCAGATGCTCTCCCTGCCCTCCCTGACTCTGACATCCAAGGCTGGGCCTTCTCTGTCTACTTCCTCACCTCAGGCTCTAACACCCCAGTGCTGGACCACTGCCACTACCTCCCTTCTCACATGGATTCTTCTATATCCTACTTAAGTTTCAACATCCTGTGCCAACCCACCACCTCTACTCTCATATAAACATCCTCTTCATCTCCCTCAGGCCCCGACACCCTGAGCCAGGCTGCCCCCTGGTTCAGATGCCCTCCTTGCCCTGACATCCCTTCCACATGGACCGTTCCATGTGGTGCATTCCTCATTGCACCATTCAAGGTCTGATAAGCATGATGGGTCCATGACCCAAACAGATACCTTAGTCACCCACCTTAGGCTGAGACACCCCATGCTGGCTGTCATGGACACACACACAGACACCTCAAAATAGAACACTACCTTACCCAACCTTTCCAATGACTTTTGGACTTGGGGAGGGAATTCTGTTTTTAATAGAAACTCTTCCCTCATGTTCTAATCTGGCAACCAACACTTTGCAAGCAGTTAAGCCTTCGGGGATCCATGTTGGGCAGGCTCCAGTGAGGAGGGGAGAAAGCTTTTAAGTTCTCATTTAAGATCTACCTGAAGCAGACATCATAGTGCGCAGTGCAGGACATGATCAAAAGGGTATGTGACACTGTTATGCACAGTCATTTTTCTGTTAGTTGCAGTAAATCCATCTGGATTGACCAGCCTACCCTGTCCATCAAGTGCCCGGCTAGCTGCTTCCTGTCAGTCATCAAGGGCAAGGCTTGGTATGATGCTGTCTTCGGGCCCAGAACAGGGCAGCATCAACCCAAAGCAGTGCTTCCAATCCCTCTTTTGGTCCTCAGTGCTTCCAGCAGTGAAAGGAAGAGATGAATTGGATGACACCCAGCGGCTCTTCCCGCTTTGGCGTCCTCAGGCCCGAGGCCTTGGTGTGTCCTCTTAGCAACCAGGGAAAGATGTGCCGATCTCAACTGAGAAAATTAAAGGATAGCACTCAAGTCTATAGAGAAAATTCCAGTACCTCAGTTCTGTGGGTCTCACCTGTCCTCTGGGACCCACCCTAAAAAGTGTTTCTTACTTGAAAGTTTGAGTAACATGCATCCAATGTATAGAGAGGACATAGAAGCAGACTTTTTATCACAGTGGTCAGTGGGAGGCTGGGGCTTCCAATCTCAGTCTCTGGCCCTGAAGCCTGAGCTCCGTTCAGTGTGCCAGGCCGACTCGTGTGTGTGTGGAGTGAATAAGGAGGACCAGGCTGCCCTGAGAATCACAGTCAACAGAGGAGCCCTTCCTCCCAGAGGTCAGGCCACGGCCACCTCACCAGACTCCAGAGAAGAAGGGCCAACAGGGAAACAGGCCTTGAAGGGCGTTTCAGTAGTAATCAGCTTGAACGATCCACGTTCCTGTAGCACATTCAGAGAAGAGCTACAGGTTATGTATCTCTTTTTCTGGCTTCCAGAATTCTGAGACTGTTTTAAGATACAGTCTTTTACCTGAGTTGGACACCTGTGAGGTAGACACACTTTCAGACACCCTCACATCTCATTTAATTTAATCCTCACAGCAGCCCTTAAGGGCACATATTATTATCCCCATTTTCCAGCTTAGGAAACTGAGACTCAGAAAGGTAGAGAAATTTGGCCAAGATCATACAAACGTTAATGGCAAAGCTGGTATTTGAACCAGTGTCTGCCGACTCCAAATCTGCTCCTCCTTCCACTGTCCCAAGTCACCTTCAGTTCTTTAAGATGGCCAGCCAAACTTATGCACACACCCACCCCACAGATTTGGGAAGCTTCCGGTTGCATCCATGCCGCTAGGCCTCCAGCTCCTGCTTTGGGGAAGTCTGTGATGCTCTGTCAGTGCTGGCTGCAGAATAGCCAGTGGGACCGTGCAGCAGGAAGGAGCACTGAAAAGTGCCGCGAAGGAACTGTAGTCCCCACGATGCGGAGGAGGACACTCACCTCTCCTCATTTGAATCTCCAAGTCCAAGTCCCAGGATGCTGTTCTTGCCCGAGACCTGCATCTATAGAGGCCTCGGAGCTTTCAAGTGAAGTGAGCTGAGTGCCAGCCCATTCAGTCGCACCCCACTCCCATGGCCAGGGGCCACGCTCCCCCTCGAAGCCAGCACAAGGCGAGGTCCTCATGGGGCCTGGCCCTCTGCGTTCACGGAGGAAAAATGAAAGTTGCTTTATTCCCCGGCCTCTTCATATCTCCCATTATGAGGAGAGGGCTCCACAGTGAGGAGCCGGGGTTGTGATATTTCTGCTGCAGCATGAGAGATTCATATGTTTGACTAATCAATTCTTTGGCACTGACTTCCTGGCCTGCATTTTGTTCTTTTGCCTTTGATCGCCTGTTTGCCTTTTTGCCATTCTGCTGGTTCTTGTTTGGAGCTTTTAGTTTCCAGGAACACGGTGACCTACTCGATCCTCTGTATTCTTCTCCTCTCTCCCTTTGTCATTTTCCTCTCTGATTTTGGTTCCCCTTGTGATTGACCGCACACGGCTTCCACATGTAAGCAGAGTGGAGACCCTCAAGTCACGAGACCCTGATAACTGCTGGGTTTTGTTTTGGGAGCCAAGGGACACTAGACCACAGACAGTCCCCGCAACCCCCAGCCAAGCTGGGCTGCAGCTCTTCTGTCTCTCCTGTCCCCATTACAACCTGGCCCTGCAACATTCAGTAGCTGTTGTTGGCTTGGCACCCTGTGGTTCACAAAGCCTTCTATAATGCTCACAGCAAACTGGAAGGGGGTGGGGGTACAAATACTAGTATCAGTCACATTTTTCAATGGGAGAAACTGAGGAATGGAAATATGAGATGATTTTTCCAGCATTCAGAGCTTATAAGTGGCCTGCCCTGAAGCCAGGCCTTGCACTGCTGCTATGGTGGTCAGTTGATAGCTAACTTCACCCATCCTAGGTCAACAGTGACCGAGCATCTGCTCTGTCCTCAGCCCTGTCCTGGGGATGAGACAGGGATTCCGAGTTGAAGCTGACATGCTTCTTGTTCCCAGCACAGTCTAGTCCCATGGAACAGGCAACTGCACTGTGTACTGTGGCAGCAGGTGCTTCCTGAGCACTGACTCTGTGACTGACGTGGCACTTAGCACTTCCCCTGTTAGCCCTCAGATCCTCACCATAACCTGGGCTCAGGACAGTGAAATATCTTCCCCAAAGCCACCCTTCTGATACCAGAGCCAGGACTGGAGCCCAAGTTCGACGGCCCCAGACATCTGAGCTCTTAACTGAAGAGTCACCTGCATAGGACTGTGGAAGCATGGCAGAAGTCCTTACCCAGAGAGGGCCTCTGGGAAGGCTTCCTAGGAGTGGGGATATTTGGGGCCTTGAGGGATGCGTAGGGGTTTGGCAGTCAGAAGAAGGAGGGGAATGTAGCTGGCCTCTGCACAGCCTGCTTCTGGGCCTGTTCTGAGGTCACAGTGTTTTCCTAAGCAACATTTTGCATCTGAGAATCCCAAGTCTGGAAGGATTGTGTGGCCTTATTGCCTACTTCCATGCTTGAGTCTCCCCTACAACATCCTCCCATGAGGCTTTCCAGCTTCTCTTGCATACCTCTGGTGCCAGGAAACTTACTTCCTTCTGAAGCAACCTTTCCATCTTTGAAATGCTCTGTTTTTAGGAATGTTTTCTTATTTTAGTGTAAAGCATCCCCTTTCTGCTCCCCGCTTCCACATTAGGAAAGCCTCAAGGCCACATCTCCTATCCTTGGAAGCAGTGGGTACCTTTGGCTGAACTGTGAGCAGGAACTGAGGCTTCTGCATTTCTAGTTGCAGAGAGTGGCATGGCAGGGGATGGCCTGTGGTATGGAGTCCAAAAGGCCTGGGTCACATCTCACTCTACCACCTGTGCTGTGTGCCCCCATACAGGTCACTTTCCTCCTCCAAACTTCCTCACCTGTAGAATGGGAGCACCAATCCCTTCTCTGTCCATCTCACGTGGCTGCTATTCACAAAAAATGGCAGGTGCATACATACTGCTTAAAATGAAAAGTGCATTACAAATGTTTCCCCTCTGTATCCTGTTGTGATGGGACACAGTCAGGGATGTGTCCATGTGCGCTCACACTGATCATTCTACTCTGTATTTTCCTTTATCAGCTGAGTTCATGTGACCACATAACATGTATAAAGATGTAATCAACAGGTTCAGCCCACTTGCCTAGACACCCACTCTGGGTCTGGTTCTGGGGTAATACAAGGAGCATGAGGATCAATAAGAGGTCATCTCTGCCTTTGAGGAACTCCAGGGTGGTGAGAGATGAGGAGGTTGTCTAGCGACTGTGTTTTCTTGGGCTACAGCAGAGAGGTGGGAAGGTGTGACTTACAGGGCAGGCCACACTGCTGGGGCTATGGCGGGCAGTGCAGTCATAGGACATTACTCTGTGTTTTTGAGCCAAGTCTTTGAAAGGGACAGCTTTCTAGTCCAGGAGAGGAATGACAAGGCATGAGGAGGCAGAGATGGCTTGTTGACACCTTACAGGTAGGTTCATCTGAGGTAGGCAACTTCTCAGAAGTAAGAAGAAGGAGATAGAGGCATTGGAGATGACCCTGGCCGTAGAATCCAATGAGTCAGTGAGTGGAAATTTCCTTGCCTGAGGTCAAGAATGCAGCAGGCTGAAGGGTAGGGGAAAGAATGGTTCAGGATTGGAGTGTGGAGTTAGATACACGTAATCATCCAGCATGCAACGGGTAGAACAGGTCTTGCGGTTCAGGAGGAAAGTCTGGCCTGGAGCTGGAGAATTGGAAAGCTCTCATCTCATGTTCAGGCTCTTCTATAATTGGAGGGGCTTGTTTGGTGCCACCCAAGAGTAGTAAAGGACTGAAAATGTAAGTGAACTTTCTAGTGTGTTCACTGAGGATGTGCCATCCATCTGTGACCCAGAGAGAAGGCTCAAAAATGAGGCCATAAAGGAAGATGGCACAAGAGCACCTCTCCTGTGTAAGACACTATGCTACATGACCCTAGTGCTCCCAGCAGCCCTTCCCAGTATTTCTTCCCACACTTTACAGAACCTGAGGCTCAGACAAGCCTAGTCAGCTACCAGTTGGCAATTTAGAAGACAGACCTGTCTGACTCTCCAACTCCATGTACTGTCCAGGAAAGCCAGGTGTCCCATCTCATGCTTTCTGTCGGTGAGAACGTCTTCTGCGAAGTCTTGTTTGCCTCGCTTCTCTTCCCTCAGAGCCAAAATTTGTCCACAGTACATTCACTATCCATGAGCCATCTTAATTTTGCAGCTGCTCTGTGTGTACTGGCTTGTGTTTGAGTGTGAGGATGATCAGGTGAGCTCACCTTTAAGACAATACCCCTAGTATCAGATCAAGCAGATGCACAGGGCCTCTTCCTCTCTCTTTCTTTCCTTCTTTGTTTCATGTTCCGTTCCTTCATGGTGCCTTCTGGAGGCTGATTTTGTGTTGTGACGTACATGTGCATTTTGTAAGTCATAATTTTATTTTGTATTTAAATAAACTGTGTGCACACAGAGTGTGAGATATTTGGAGGACACAGCCGGGGGTACTCTGCTCTGAATTCCTCTGGCTTCAATGTTCTTTTCAAGTTTGAAAATGTGTTAGGAAAAAGACAACATTATGATAATTGGAAGTTCAGTATATCTGTCTTTTTCCTCTATTCTTTTATACTTTTTTTAGATACAATTAACACTTCGCACTTCACCTGATCTCTCCTCAGTTACCTTTGACACTTCCTTGATATTTATTTAGATGTTCATGCCACCTTCACTTTGAACTCTGTGGTTAAGAGAATCAATAACTTTTAAAACAAGCATTTTTCCTTACTGAAGGTGTGCAATTAGCGAATTACATACATGTGGCTGTCCACTTGTCTTTTTTTATTTGTCAAAAGATCATGGCACAATTATAAGAAAATTGTAAAAAAAGAGATTATCATCAGATCAAAATACCTGCTGTGAAGTTGCAGAAACAGCTCATTTTATTACAGTTTCTAGAACGGCGCATTTCACAGAAGATGGGAAAATGCATAGAGAGATCTTCATGGGTGTCGTCTTAGAATTTACAAACCATGAATAATGCATCTAATTTAAAATGACTATATTTTCTGTAAGCATGTATGAATCCAAATTGCAAAGACATAGTGGAATTTGACTCTGTCCTATCAGGTCCAGACAATACGATCCCATTGTCATCACCAAAAATGAAAGTTAAAAATGTGCTTTTTGCCAAAACTTTTGCTACTTTTCCAGTTTCATTTTAGGAGTCTTGTCTTGTATGACACTGGCTCTGGACTTCCTAAGTCTAGCTGAGGCGGTGTTTTCTTGATGAGTCCCGTCTCTCTTTGCCTGTGTTATTTGATGACAGATAATGTCATCATTAACCCATCGCCGATGTGCTTGAAAAAGAATACTGAAACTCTAGATGGATTTTGATGCTAGAACTTGAAAGATAAAAAGCAAGTTGTTTTCTGAGTCAATGCATTTTTAAGAGGAACTGAATAAAGTCAAATAAAGCTTCACAGTAGCAATGGAAACTGTCTTTTAACTCTCTGAACACTAGTAATTTTAAGACAAAAAATATTTATTTGTTTATTTATTTATTTAGAGATAAGTCCTCACTCCTGTTACCCAGGCTGCAGTGCAGTGGCCTGATCATGCTTCACTATAGCCTCATCCTCCCAAGTAGCTGAGGGCTGCAGGAGTCTGTAAACATGCCTGGCTATTTTTTTTTTTTTTTTTTTTTTTTTTTTTTAAGGGATGGGGGTCCCGCTATGTTGCCCAGACTGGTCTCAAACTCCTGGGCTCAAGCAAGCTACCGAAGTGCTGGGATTACAGGCGTGAGCCACTGCGCCCAACAATAAGTAATTCTTATGTTAAAATTTTCTGCTTTAGTCTACTTGGGAGGGAGAACTTGTAATCTCACATATCTGGAATGGCTCTCAGCCTGGAACCTTGCACATAACCGCCTAATGAATGAGTTGGTCTGTTAATTATAACTATTGTTAGCCTCAGTGATTATAAAGACACAAATTTTAAAATTCAGATCATTTACTACATCAGATGACTTAGGTCATCCCTTTGTAGATAATAAGATCTATTTAGAATTCCCTTTTGGACAGAAGTTCTAGATCTCATAAGAAAAACAGTAGTGGTTACAAACTTGTTGCTCTTAGCGCAGTTACCCATGTAAAAATATTATGTTTCTTTTCTTTCTTTCTTTCTTTTTTTGAGACAGAGTCTCACTCTGTCACCCAGGCTGGAGTGCAGTGGTGCAATCTCAGCTCACTTCAAGCCCCATCTCCCAGGTTCAAGCTATTCTCATGCGTCAGCCTCCCGAGTAGCTGGGATTACAGGCATGTGCCACCATGCCCAGCTAATTTTTGTATTGTTTTTAGTAGAGACAGGGTTTCACCATGTTGGCCAGGCTGGTCTCAAACTCCTGACCTCAAGTTCTCTGCCTGCCTCAACATCCCAAAGTGCTGGGATTATAGGCGTTAAGCCACTGTGCCCAGCCTTTTTTGGAAAAAGCATACGAAAATTTTGAGCCATCTCTGTGAAGCTTGAATGTGTTTTTATTCTGTTTGCCCTCAAACAACATCTTTTAGTGGGAAGAACCCTGGACTGAAGACAAACCTGGGTTTAACCCCACTCCTGTGCCTTTCTGGCTATGTGACCCGGTACAGGGAATTTAACCTCTCTGAGCCTGTTTCCTCGTTTGTGAAACAGTCGTAATTACTCTAAGCTCTGTAAGTTATGAAGATAAATGTGGATACATTTATTAATAATAATCATAATAATAATTTTTTTTTTTTTTTTTGAGATGGAGCCTCACTCTGTTGGCAGGCTGGAGTACAATGGCACGATCTCAGCTCACTGCAACCTCTTCCTCCCAGGTTCAAGCGATTTTCCTGCCTCAGCCTCCTGAATAGCTGAGACTACAGGTGCATGCCACCATGCCCAGCTAATTTTTGTATTTTTAGTAGAGACAAAGTTTCACCATGTTGTCCAGGATGGTCTCAATCTCTTGACCTAGTGATCCGCCCACCTCGGCCACCCAAAGTTCTGGGATTACAGGCGTGAGCCACCGCGCCTGGCCAATAATTCTTCAATAGTGCTTACTCTGTGCTGGGCGCTGATTAAAGCACTTTATACTCATTTAATCCTCACAACCACCCTGTGAGCTAAATAGTATTATTTCTTCTCTTGTATAGATGAAAAAGCTAAAGCACAGAAAAGTTAATTGATTTGCCCAAGGTAACACAGCTAGGAAGTGTTAAAGTCAGAATTCTAATGCAAAATGTCTAGCTCCAAAGTCCTCGTTCTTAATCACCATACTGTGTGGGCTCTCAGAGGTGCTTGGTGAATGCTTGTCATTTCTGGAAACTTTCGGCTCAGGGGCACGAAGGGGGCACACTCACTCACATTGAGGAGCAGCAGCACAGAGGATGGCATTCCTAGCCTGCACCTCTTGATCACAGGGCACTTGTCTAAGGGAGGCCACGTTGTTGGAGAGAAGAAATAGCATCTCTGACCCAAGGCCATCCAAGAGCTTCATGTCACTGGGGAATCTTTAAATATTCTATTTCTAAATTTCAAAGCTAGTTTGGGCTATATTTACAGCATTTAACATATGAAAAATCATTGGGAAAGTGGGCTTTTAAGTGGGACGGTTGTGTAATGGAATATTTCACGTTCCGGTTCAGCCATAAAGCTCAGGGCTGATAAACAAAGCATCTGAAGCCAAATGGCTCCTCATCTGACCCCAATTAAAATAAAGATTTCATTCCATTCTGTCCTGACAGAGAGGAACATATTGTTGCCTTTAAGGGAGTTTGGTTTAGTTAATGAAAGAATTTTATTTCATTTTTCCCCCCAAATACAATATCTAATTAAATAAGATTCAATTTGTTAGGACTTCTGGTAGGGATATGTTAACTCTTTTAAAGCTATGTTGCCTACGTGCCTCAAAATGTAGAGGGTGCTTGTGAATCCCACTTCACAATCCATTGTTTAAAGAAGAAATAAGCCCAAGTCACTTTAAAGACAAATATTATCTTCTCCAAGGTATATCTGTTTACATCTCCACTATAGCAACCTGTGTATGTAAGTAATGTAAGCTTGGATTCTGTACAAAATATCACATATTTACATAAAGCCCCGTTTCCTAGAAGCATTTGTACTTGTACATATTGTAATTTACCAATCACTATAGATCTGTCCATATAGAATATCTCACGCAGGGAGTTGTAGCTGCTAAAATATGTTAGGTAACATAAGTTGGATATTGATGCCAAATTATCACGGAGTTCCTTCAGAGTTATCTTGCAGAAATATGTGACTGTCTAAAGACTCCATCATTTAACATTAAGAGTGAACACCAGTGAAACTCTTCTTTTGCAAGGGGGGTGGGTTCTCGTATCATGCTGTTGCCACTTTCTTGCAGTCTTTTCTCTGTGTGCTGTGACTGTTGGGTCCATAATTACCAAGCAGAACATGTTGGTGTCATTGTGGAGTTCTCTTCAGCTCAGCTAGGCATGGGGAGGCATTTGGATTGTGAGGCCCTGATTGGTCACCTCCATGCCCCTGAGGAATCGCCTCGGTAGTCCACGGAGCGGCAGGGAACCGCTGGCCTGGGCATCAGGAGTGCCAACCCTGCCTGAGCCCCTCTCTTCTCTGGGCTTCAGTTTCTTCATCTTTAAAATGACAGCACGGGGTCAGCAGGTCTCCAAAGACCCATGGCTCTGCCTCCCTCAGATTCTGTATTCAGTAGAGCAGAAAGTACATGATGTTCTGAAATCCTCCAAGAATTTATAGTCAGATGCGAAGGATTTATATTCTGAGAAATGAAAAATCTTTAACTGTATAAAACCTAAGACATTTAAATCAGACTTAAAAACACTCTGTCATTTTCCAGTGGCTCTTTCTGATGTTCTGTGAGCATTTGGTCAATGTTATAAGCATACATCCCGTGCAGGCCTAGTGTCAGGTATACAAAGACAAACCATTCATCACCCTGCCTTACAGGAGCTTACCTCCCAGTGGGGGTGAAAAGAGAGTCAAGGAGTCATCCCCTTGTTGTTAAAGAACAACAGGGTAGGGTAGGTGAGATGAGGTGAGGGGCAGGTGTCCCAGAGGAGGGGATGTTTTGGCCAGACCTTGAAGGGCGAGTGCGGTTTCACCAGATGGCAAAGGGCAACTCATTCCAGGCTGAAATTCTCAAGAATAAATGGCACAGCCTACTGGGGCAAAATGATCATTTCTGTGCTCTTGCAGCATGGAAGTGGACTGAGAAAGAAGCAAAGAGAACGATAAAACCAGAAAGGAAGGCTTGTGAAAAACCTCAGAATCGTACAAATTCTTTTCAAAGGAGTATGGTCAATGTTTTTCAAACTGGTAGAAATGGGTATTCTTTGAATAAAAAGAGCCAAGACCCTGGGAGTACAGATGACTCAGTTCCCCTCTCAGAAGCACACAGGGAGCAATAAAGACCTGACAGGCCCCTCAGCCATTGCCCAGACTGAACTTGGTTTAACCCAGTGTGTCTCAGATTCATTGACCATCAAGCCCTCCTGAGGCAGAAGACCTGTTGGTGATGGGGAGATGCACTGGAGCTCTAGTCATTAGAAACACAGGATCCAATCAGCGTTTTAGAAAGATTACACTGGCCTGCAGGAGTGGGGAAATCGGAAGGGAGGATGTCTTAGTATCAGAAAGCATCAGACATTAGACATCTGGTTGCACTTGAAGAAGTTTTTCAGGGCACTTTTCAAGGAGAATCTTTTCTGATTATAATCTATACCTTCTCAATGCTGATACATGAGTTTTACGTGAGTCTGATGAGCTCAGGACTGGCCAGTTGCTGCTATTTAAAGTCATCTGCCTGGCAACCTTTCAAGAGCTCATAGATAACATTGGTGGCTGATATAGGAATGGGCTCAGTGTTAAGAGGTTGCAGGCGGAAGATGAAGACTGATGTTAAAGATTTCCATGGCTCTTTGAAGCCATCTGTTGAGGGCATGCCAGTGCCAGGGGCTGTGTGAAGTACTCTTATATACACTCCCAGCTATTTCTTGAAACCATCTAAAAAGATACTGCTATTGTTCCACTTTGATAAGTAAGGAGACAGAGGCATAAAGAGAGTAGTTGACTATCACAAGGTCACATGGCTGATATTCAGGTCTCAAATCCATCTGACTAACTCCTAAGTTCATCATCTTAACACTGCCCTTCTGTAGATAGCCTGCCGTAGATAACCTCCATCTCAAAGCATTGATCACCTGCCAGGTATTATATGAAGCACCTGATATAACAATATTTAATGTACTCACCCAAAAGACCTATGAGGTGAGTGGTATTATCCCTGCTTAATCAGTGAGCAAACTAAGGCTTCATCAAGTAGCCGTGGTCACAGCTAGATGTTGCAAGGCTGGGAACTGAGCTTCAGTCTGTCTGCTCACTACTCCCCCTAAATAATTTTCAGAAAGTTGTTCATGTTGCTCAGAAATGTTTCTCTGTAGCCATGTTAGAAAGTTAGTGGGCTCAAAATAGATCAAGACCTAAATTTAAGACCTAAAACTATGAAAACCTGTGGAAGAAAACATTGGGCAAAAGCCTCACGACACTGGTTTTAGCAATGACTTCTTGGCTATGACAGCAAAGGCACAGGCAATGAAAGAAAAACTAAACAAATTGGACTTCATGAAAACTTACAAATTTTGTCTATCAAAAGGACAGTGTCAACAGCATAAAAAGTTAACCCACAGAATGGGAGAAAATGTTTGTAAATCATATATCTGGTAAGGGGTTAATATCCAGACTAGATAGAGAATTCCTAAAACTCAACAACAGAAGAACAAACAACCTGATTCAAAAATTGACAAAAGACCTGGCTCGATATTTCTCCAAAGAAAATGTACAAATGGCCAATAAGCACATGAAAAGATGTTAATCACTAATCATTCAGGAAATCAAATCAAAATGACAATGAGATACCATCTCACACCCATTAAGATGGCTACTGTTAAAAAGGCAGAAAATAGCCGGGCACAGTGGCTCACACCTGTGATCCCAGCACTTTGGGAGGCCAAGAATGGGCAGATCACAAGGTCAGGAGATCGAGACCATCCTGGCTAACACGGTAAAACCCCGTGTCTACTAAAAATACAAAAATTAGCCAGGCGTGGTGGCGGGTGCCTGTAGTCCCAACTACTTGGGAGGCTGAGGCAGGAGAATGGTGTGAACCCGAGAGGCAGAGCTTGCAGTGAGGGGAGATCGTGCCACTGCACTCCAGACTGGGTGACAGAGCGAGACTCAGTCTCAAAAAAAAAAAAAAAAAAAAAAGCAGAAAATAACAAGTGTTAACAAGGACTCAGAGAAATTAGAACCTATGTTAGAGTTCTCTAAAGGGACAGAACTAACAAGAGATATATATGTAGATATAGATATATAGATATAGATATATGGAGCCTGTATTATAGTCAGGGTTCTCTAGAGGGACAGAACTAATAGGAGATAGAGATATGGAGCCTGTATTAGTCAGGGTTCTCTAGAGGGACAGAACTGATAGGAGATATATATATAAAAAGAGGAGTTTATTAAGTATTAACTCACACTATCACAAGGTCCCACAAATAGGCTGTTTGTAAGCTGAGAAGTAAGGAGAGCCAGTCTGAGTCCCAAAACTGAAGAATTTGGAGTCTGATGTTCCAGGCCAGGAAACAATCCAGCATGAGGAAAACACGTAGGCTGGGAGGCTAGGCCCATCTCTCCTTTTCACGTTTTTCTGCCTGCTTTATATTCACTGGCAGCTGATGAGATTGTGCCCACCAGATTAAGGGTGGACCTGCCTCCCCAGCCCACTGACTCAAATGTTAATCTCTTTGGCAACACCCTCACAAACACCTCCAGGATCAATGCTTTGTATCCTTCAATCCAATCAAGTTGGCACTCAGTATTAACCATCACAGAACCTCTGGGTACTGTTGATGGGAATGTAAAATTGTATGGCTGCTGTGAAAAACAGTATGATGGTTTCTCAAAAAAACTAAAAATATAGTCACCATGTGATCCTGCAGTTTCACTACTGAATACATACCCAAAGGAATTGAAAGCAGGGTCTCAAAGAGACATCTGTAGACCCGTGTTATATTTGGTACCCATGTTCAGAGCAGCACTACTCACAATAGCTGAAATGCAGAAGCAACCCAGGTGTCCATCCACAGATGAGTGAATAACAAAGTGTGGTATACACAAATAATGGAATATTACACAGCCTTCAAAAGAGAGGAAGTTCTGACACATGCTACACCATGGATGAACCTAGAGGACATTATGCTAAATACATTTGGCCAGTCACAAAAGAACAAATAGTATATGATTCTACTTGTACGAGGAACTTAGTCAAAATCATAGTGACAGACAGTGGACTGGTGGTTGCCGGGTGCTGGGAGGAGAGGAAAATGGAAGTTATTTCATGCATACAGAATTTCAGTTTTACAAGATGAAAAGAGTTCTGGAGATAGATGGTGATAATGGTTATACAATAGTATGAATGCATGTAATACCACTGAACTTAAAAATAGTCGGCAGTAAATTTTATGTTGTATGTATCTTAACACAGTTTAAAAATTGGACAAAAAAGGAAGTTAGTAGACATTATTTTTAATGCAACAACCCTCTAGCACTCTGAGCTAAGTTGAGCCCACTGGTTAGATCCTGCCCTTGATACTAGAGATGAAACACCCAGATTTGAGTATGGTTCTCTCTTTGTGTAACAGTGTTTTTGCATTCAATTCGTTGTGTGTTACTGAGCCCCTACCCTCATCCTGGCACTGAGCTAGAAACACGAGATGAACAGAACACTGTCTTTGCCCTTCATGCTGAGAGGGAGAGGCACGTGGAGAACTCTCAATGCAGGTGTTAAGTGCAAATAGAAGCCTGTTCAAGTGACCCAGAAGGGAGAGAGATTAACTCCATTTGAGAGAGCAGGATAGGCTTCACAGGTGATATGTCAACAGTGGGTTTTAAGGGATGAATAGGAGTTTATAGATGAAACAATGAAGGGAGAAAATGCCTGACAAGTTCAGTTTTCTTTCTTGGACTGAATATTGATGATTCACTTCAGAATGATAGCAGAACACATTGAGAGCTTGAAATTGGTACCCTTGTTGCCTCAGTTTGCTTTTAAGAAAAATCTCATTCCACTCTATCTTCCAAGCTGATGTGATTGGAATCCTGAGACGTGGTGGCCCATGAAGGGCTTTTGTATCTGTCTTCTCTGAATGGCATTTACAAAGGTTTGTTCATTTTGAGACAAAGATCATGGTATATCCAGGTGACATGCTTCATTTAAAATAGTTAAAATGATGGACCTGGGGAAAAAAATAACTGAATTTTTAGACTTTTTTTTTTTTTTACTTTTATTTTAGATTCAGGGGCACATGTGAAAGTTTGTTGCACAGATTATTTCATCACCCAGGTATTAAGCCCAGTACTCACTTGTTATGTTTTAGATAGTAATTAAACCCCTGTGTAGACTGGCCCAAAGGGGTACGGGGCTTTCCTTTGCCCGGTGTGAAGGGATCCTATGCTTCCTTGCTCATCGATTCATTCAGCAGTGGCAGGATGCTCGCTCTGTGCTGGGTGCCAAGGGTACAGAGAGGAGAGGACAAGATCCTGCTTGCTAGGTGCGCGTAGACAGGTAGAGGAGTCCAGAGCATTTGCTGTGAGCCAGAAGAGCTCTGGGAGTAGCCAGCTCAGCCAGCAGAGAGGTTGCTCGGCAGCACTTCCCTGAAAGATGCCTGAGCTGAGCCTTGAAGGATGAATTTCCAGCATGAACACTACTGTCATAACCATCTGCCATAAGCAGGAGAAAATGGTGGTGAAGTGTGTGGGTTTGGCGGCAAATTGCAGGCTCCAACTGCCAGCCCTTAGTATCCTTGGTAAGTTTATAATTTCTTTGTGCTTTGTCTCGTCATACAAAATGGGAATTGTAATAATCTCTACCTCTTGGGGTTGTTGTGAGTGTTGAGTTTTATATATATATATATATATTATATAATATTATGTATTATATAATATGTATGTAATATATATTATGTAATATTATGTATTATATAGTGTGTATGTAATATATATATTATGTAATATTATGTATTATATAGTGTGTATGTAATATATATATAATGTAATATATATTATATAGTGTGTATGTAATATATATATAATGTAATATATATTATATAGTGTGTATGTAATATATATTATGTAATATATATTATATAGTGTTGTATGTAATATATATATTATGTAATATATATTATATAGTGTGTATGTAATATATATATTATGTAATATATCTTATATAGTGTGTATGTAATATATATATTATGTAATATATATTATATAGTGTGTTATGTAATATATATTATATAGTGTGTATGTAATATATATTATATAGTGTGTATGTAATATATATTATATAGTATTATATATTATATAATATTATATATAAAGTGATGAGAGCACTGCCTGGTGCTCTGCAAGGGCTGGGGGAAAAGTAAACAATACTGCCATGTACCATATGCCATTTTCTAAGTGCATTAACTCCTCCCCACAACCTTTATGATATTCTGGTCTTTTCCCTATAATTCAGATGAGGAAATTAAACATTGAGAATGGCTAAGTGAGGCCGAGCGCGCTGGCTCATGCCTCTAATCCCAGCACTTTGGGAGGCTGAGGCGGGTGGATCACGCCTGGCTCAGGCTGGTCTCAGGAGTTCGAGACCAGCCTGGCCAACATGGTGAAACCCCATCTCTACTAAAAATACAAAAATTAGCCATGCGTGATGGCGTGTGCCTGTAATCCCAGCTACTTGGGAGGCTGAGGTGGTAGAATAGCTTGAACCCAGGAGGCGGAGGTTGCAGTGAGCCAAGATCATGACACTGCACTCCAGCCTGGGTGACAGAGTGAAACTCAGTCTCAAATAAAAGAAAAGATTTTTTTAAAAAGGCAGGACACAGTGGCTCATGCCTGTAATCCCAGCACTTTAAGAGGCCAAGGTGGGCAGATCACTTGAGGTCAGGAGTTCGAGACCAGCCTGGCCAACAGGGTGAAACCCTGTCTCTACTAAAAATACAAAAATTAGCCAGGCAGGGTGGCATGTGCCTGTAATCCCAGCTACTGGAGAGGCTGGGGTGGGAGAATCACTTTAACCCAGGAGGCGGAGATTGCAATGAGCCGAGATCATGCCGCTGTACTCCAGCCTGGGAGACAGAGCAAGACTTCGTCTCAAGAAAAAAAAAAAAGAGATTGAGAGAGAGGGGGAGAGACTGGCTAAGTGATTTGCCCAAAATCGCATCTAATAAGTGAGTACACTTATCCATTGGACCCCAAAGCCCTGGCCCCTCCTGGCCCACATCTTTACTGTGTCCCTTCTTCCAAGCTGCCAGATACTTTGAACAGTGTTTGGCTTTAATGGTAGTTGAAACTCTTTTCATAAGAAAAAAAATGTTGACCTTTGGTAAGACATGGTACAGAGTAAAAGAATGGGCTTAGAGATAAGAGCGACCTGGATTGAAATCCCAGCTCTGATCTTGACCCAGCACTCTGGTGATGTTGGACAAGCTCAGCTGTTGACCAGCACGCTGGTGATCTTGGATAAGCTCTGCTGTTGACCAGCACGCTGGTGATCTTGGATAAGCTCTGCTGTTGACCAGCACGCTGGTGATCTTGGACAAGTTCTACTTTTTATACAAGTTACTTTACTTCCCTGAGCCTCCTCAGTAAGACAGAAATAAGAATTCCTTCCCCACAGGGATGGTCATGAAGACTAAATGAGAGAATGTGTATAAAGCTGGTCTATGCCAAGTGCACATAATAGGGACCCTATAAATGTTAAGTGTCCCTCCATTTTTCCCACCCTCCTGTGTTGTACAGAACTCTTTTATATAATTAGAATTCCCCAGTGGCTATTTCACCCAAGGCTTTACATATTTAAGCTATCTCTTAGTTGTCAGCATGGAAATTCTTCTATTACAAGTGTCTTTCTGACATGAGCCCTAAAATTGCGCATATCTTTCTTCATCCCCTGTGCATCTCCACACACGCTCTTAAGACTCCTTGCACAGTAATTACAACCTTTCTCTCTGCTAGCATGGGGTCTGGGTTGATGAAGCAACTGCTACTTTTGTGGCTTTGCTTATAAAATCAATGCCCCATTTTCTAAGGTTTGAGCCTTACTTGAGGAATAGAATGATGGATTTTTTCTTTTTTTTTTTTTTTAAGATGGAAGAGAGATTGGACTGTGGAAATAAAACTAGAAATAGCCTGTATTTCTATGGTGAAACATAGAAGATAGATGAGGATAGCTCTAACATAGTTTTTTGGGTTGAAATAATGCCCATAAGGCTCTTCTGTGCTACTGATTCCTGTCAGTGTTGAAGTCACTTAGCAGTTTATACCAAGAGTCTTAGAAATGGCCAGGCACAGTGACTCATGCCCTTCTATCCCAGCACTTGGGGAAGCTGAGGCAGGAGGATCACTTGGGACTAGGAGTTCAATACCAGTGTAGTCAACATGGTGAGACTCCATCTCTATAAAAATTAAAAAGAAAAAATTAGCTAGACATGGTGGTGTGCATCTGTAGTCCCAGCTACTTGGGGAGCTGAGCTGGGAGGATCCCTTGAGCCCAGGAGTTTGAGGCTGCAGCAACTCATGATCATGCCACACTACACTCCAGCAGCCTGGGTGACAGAGTGGGACCTCATCTCTTAAAAAATAAATAAATAAAAGAGGCTTACAATTGTTCACGCTCTGTCAGCTTCAGGAAGCATTTCCTGAGTCACTGCACTGTGCCTGGCCCTGTGTTGGGCAGTCATCCCTAAGTTCTAAATGTGCACACTTGAGTAAAGGAAGTTGGCTGTAGATGCAGACACTTCCAACACCGCGTGGTCCATGCTGCCCTAATGGGGACGGTGGAGCCCCACAGAAGACATCAAACTCAGCCTGGGACAGGGACACCTGGGTTCATGTTGAAAGTTATCACTCAAAGAAAATTTGTGTAGGGACCCAGTCACGGAGGTAATCAGCAATGGTGTTGTGTGGCTGGAACATACCAGGGGAGATAGGGAGTGGTGGGAGACAGCGCTGGAGGAACAGACAGGGTCTGGATTTGGGGAAGCCTAGAAATGCACATTCTGGTCCTCAACCCAAAATGACAGTGGGCAGCCTGACCAGTGCGTTTGATTTCAGCACTGTGTGAGCAGCCCCATGAAGACAGCTCCCACCAAGGGCACCGGCAGCACGCAGGCTGCGGTTTTCCCCCTGCGTGCCCCAGCGCATCAATAACAGTGTCCTAATAGCAGCTTCTAATTAAATTTTATCACAGTCCTGAATGCACCGCTGACCCACACAGTCTTCCAAGTGGGTCCGATTCACAGGACATTTGCGCAGTTCTGCAGATTTGCAGATTTGAAGAGGTATTTATTCTCATTTCTGCCTTCCATGTCCAGCAGAAGTTCCAATTTGTGGACGGCAGCTTTGGTAATTAACAAAGTGTGTTCTGTGAAGTGAAGCAGGAGAACTCAGGACTGGGGAGTCTCGCTTTGGGTGTTTATATGCTTAATTGTAAATACCAGTGAAATCTTTGAAATGAAGACCTGTGTTAAAAATAAAAACCCATACCATGCATGTCCTCTTCAAAATCACTTGCCAGAGCTGAGTTATTTGAACTCTGACTAGTACTTAATTTTAGCTACTTTTTTGTTAAAAAGCACCAGGAAAAGCAGTGAGACTTTCAGATCTTTAAATCTCCTTTTTTAGAAGCGATGACAATGCTCCGCCAAAGTTTGTTTCTTACCTTTGCACCTTTGAACAATTGATTTTGATTAGAAACATTACACCCAGCATTTACTTTGACATCTCTGAGTACAAACAGTCATTTTAATGGTTTTTTTAAAAACAAAATCATGACAGGGACATCAATCCTTTGCCTGGTGTATGAAGGCCTGGTATATTAATTGGCTGTCAGATTCTGAAGAAATAATGGATTAATTGCTTGAATTATCGTACTGCTCTGTTCAGTGACTGAAGTTTGATCCTGATGTCCCCAGCCTCTCTGCTTAAATGCAATTACCGATATGCATTCAGAACATTTGAGTGGATTGCATTTCATTAATATGATTTGAGCTGGTACAACATTAGGCTGCTGTCGGGTCTCGCTGACAGCTAATTCGAGAATGAACGTGTATACCGCTAAGGAACAACTGTGCGCCCTTATTGTTTTCTTTTGGTCGGCATAAACATAGAAAAATAGTCTTAAAAACTGGATAGTTACATTCCATACATGTCATGGGCCATGACAGATAGCTCATTGTGGGGAAGTTTTTTTTATAAAAGAAGAAAGGGATGGACAAAAACTAGAGGAATCTGTAACAGGCAGGTATTCTTGCTTGTCCTTTAAAAGAATCTAACAGTCTCAAACCTAACCTTTCCTTCTACAGGGAATTGAGAAATCACTTGCTTTCCTATTGATCGGTGGGTTCTCCCAGATATGGAAGTATCATGGGCTGTGACCACACACACGACCTTATATTTTGCTCACAACACCTCTTGCCTAACAGCCTCCAGAGGCTTTCATCTCATATCGGAGAAAGTGGCCATTTGTGTACAACCCTATGGTGTTTTTAAGTGTTTTCCTCTTGTAAGAAGCAGTGGACCTTTGACTGTGGTATTGGTGACTTGCCACATGGGCATTTGAGTCCACCCAAGGTGGGAAGAGCTGGCATGTGTTAATGAAGCATCCATCCCCTCTCGGAGCTATTACAGCTCTCAGAATTCCTGGATTGACTGAAACTGTTTGCGCAACACGTTCATTTGGCCCCAGTATCCGCACTGCTGGCGTACTGTATAAAAGAGGTGAATAAGCAATGGCCCCTTTGTGTCCCCGAAACCCATCCCCTCAACCCTGTGGGGAAACAACATTTAAAAAAGAGAGAGGAGAAAGAGAACAATGATGGGTCGTAATAGATAGACTACAATAGATGTACAAAAAGGCCAGGTACGGTGGCTCACGCTGTATCCCACGCAACTTTGAGAGGCGACATGGGCGGATCCCTGAAGTCGCAGTTTCAAGACCACCTGGGCAACATGTGGAACCCCTCTCTACTGAAAAAAGACAAAAATAGCCTGGTGTGGTGGCACAACACTGTAATATCCCCAGCTACTCAGGATGCTGAGGCATGAAATCACTTGAAACCCAGGAGGCACGAGGTTGCAGTGACCGGATTGCACCCTGACTCCACCTGTGTGACAAGTGAGACTCTGCTCACACACACCAAAAAAGAAAAAAAATGTACAAAAAAGGCGCTGAAGTTCTTCCAGTGAAGAGGTAACAAATGAGGCAGGTCCTAAAAAATATGTAACTAGGAGTCTGCTGAATATTTAGAAGGTGGGGTAGCTTCAGGCAGTGGGCGTCTTGGCAGAGGTCCAGGAAATGGACCATCACGACTGTTTCCTCCTCTATATGAGATGATCTGGCTCAAGGTTCCCTCAGAGGACAAGATGGTAAATCTATTCCATGGAATCATATCTTACTGCACCTATTACAGGGTGTGTTCTGCGCCACCTGGAGGCACACCTCCCCGCCCAAGGCTCCCTAAGAGCTCTGGAAAATCTTGAACTCATTATCAGGAGTCCTGGTTTCTTCAGGTCCTAGGTCTATCCGCTTAAATCATTTGGCCGCATTGTCTCATCTGTACACTGATGTATCCCCAACCATGCCATCTTCATAGAGGCCCAGGTTTGATCCAAGATGGTGCGGTGTATTCCTATGGGGGGTATGGTTGC